>NW_023597055.1:4186926-4300785 GCF_011947565.3 Pollicipes pollicipes
TGGGGTGAGGGTAGGTCCTGGCGGATGGTGCAGAGTCGGTCCCGGCGGGTGGTGAGGGTAGGTCCCGGCGGGCGTGAGCCTTGTCTCGGCTGACGGTAGGCCGGGTCTTCGAGAAGGTTTTCGTCTGATATTTCCCCAACTGTCCAAATTTATTTGAACCACACAATCGCCTGCACTGTCAGAATCCCCGCCGTAGTTATTCACACGGTCCTCACCAACATCGATGAACGCCATCCCCTTGTGATTCACAACGCCTTTCTTCTGTCAGGCCTTTCGACGCGAATGACCATTTTAAGGCTACAGGGTGAAGGAGAGCGGACGGCGGTGGGGCGGGACTACATGCATCTGACGTCTGGCAGTCCTCCGCCGAGACTTAGCCCGCAGACCGCGCATGCGCCGCTATACCAGGTGTGTGTGGACGCCGGTTGGGGGGGGGGGGGGCACATGAGCCACAGATGGCCGCTGTACACGGCTTCTCCCGGATAAATGGGCAGCCACGTCATTTGAGGATGAGGCTTCGTTGAGGACACGACGTGTCAGCGTACTTTCCAGTGACAGCAAATATCTAGTTGGGGTATTTGCTTATCTATAGCTTACAAAGACCACGTTCCGCAAAAATCAAAAGGTGAGCTCCACTGACAACTCATGGTAGCTAAGGGCTAACGGCTAACAACAAGTCATTCATGGCCAATAACTCCACAAGCTGATGATAATCCAAGTGGTTCCGGTGCCAGTGACTGGGTCCCACTGTGCTCCGAGCAGAACAGGAAATCCATGAGGCAGGAATGTGGTTTCGCAACATGAGTTGAAGAGGGATGAAGCCCCCAATTGAACGTGAAACTGCATCGCTGTCCTGAGGCTTTGGGCACTCCCAAATGGGCAGGGGCAAGCGCCATAGTTGTCCGAGGAAGTTGGCACAGCGCCAAGTGCCCGAAAACCAAAACCAACACAGACAGGGCTTTCTTCTCATCGCCTCGTGAGACCGTGTGCGTTTCATGATATTCGCCCGTGATTTCAGAGGCAGCGTGACCACAACTGCCGTCGCCTACCGGCACCAGACGTCGGGGCGGAGAAGCTTCCGTGTTTGGCCGACCGGCGGTGGGGCGGGGGCGAGGAGTGAGGGGGAACCGGCTGCACGTTGAAAGTAATGGGCGTCTGCAAGGCCACCAGTTGGCTCCACATGATCCAACCTGGCCCTCACGGAGCCGTTCAGTGAAGGTTACGTGGTGACTGATCATTCCTGTGTAATTAATGTGAGATGACAGTGCCCGGCTCTAGCCTCATTATGATGTCGCCTTTCAGCTTCACAGTCACTTGGAATATGTTAATCAGTTTCATTGCGCGCGGTGCGTTTCACGCTGACATGGCGTCTCAGCCATGTGGTCACGTGGGTGTTTCATTGGATCAAACCTCTATTTTGAAAGCAAACGATAGTTTGGACCGCAATAATGTGCTCTGATGTCCGTTGATTGCGTCTACTACCGGTGTAGGTGCCGCTGTGCGATGAAATGCACGGTTGCTCAGTTCAATAGCACTCATCGGAGTTGGAGTGCTTGGAGCAAAGGGCCAGACAGTACTTTTGATTGGTCAATGTAGAGGACGAGACGTTTCTTGGAATCATCTATTGATTGATTTTGTGCGTTTCTAGTTGTGTCTTTAATTGTTTTTCAATTTACGTTGGTTTTTCTTGACGTTTCTCAAAATTACCTTTTGATTAATTTCGGGCAATACAAAATTTGAAACACTTGCCTCTGTACCAGACATCGTCACTTCCTTTTCACACTGGGAGTAAAGGAAAGCAACGCTCTGATAATCTACATTGCTAGGATGGACAGTCAGTTGCTATCTTGTCTATATTAGATAACCGTCTTTGAGTGCGTGATGACGTGCACAATGATTGTGCACCGCCCTTGCCTCTCCATTGCACTAGGTAGCACTCGCACAAAAACACTGATATTTCACACGGCCGCATTGCGTAACTTAGGCAGTTTAGCCTTTCCGAAACTGGCGCCATAACTATTGCGTCTGGCCGGCCTACCGTACATGGCCATGCTGACTTCTGCTTGAACTGGTTAATAGGCAACACAAGATTTTGTTGAAACATCCGCCAGAATGCAGGTCGGTTTATGCCATGGTGCCGAAGCATCGCAGCATTTAACACGTTTCCGGTGAATGTTTCTTATTCCAAATAAGCCATCGCGGAACTTGGAACTTATTACGTGGAACTGTAACGTCACGATTATGTAGGTCAAGATGGCGGCAAAATCAGGGGTGGCGCAGTATGAGAAGGCGGGAGGAGGCGGGCAGTTGCCCCTCCACCCACCGGCAGGGGGGAGGTAGTAGAATGCTTTTGCAGTCTCAAAATTTTTGGGAGGCTCCTTTTTTCCCAAACTAAAGACATTGTAGATACACGTAAATCCCAGGCCCCAGATCAAAGGTGCTCCATAGCTGAGCCAGGCAGCAACAAATCGGGTTCATTTCTACATCAAGAGGGCCGTTTTTATCATGAGGTCACATTTATGAAAAAGGCGACCAATACTCCAGATAATTTCGTAGACCCAATGATATGCTCAGGAGGCCCATTTGCTGGCTTGAGAGGCTGCTGTTGCGAGCTAGGAAGCCCTGCTCTGGGTTGGGAGGCACCCTCTATATTCAGAAGGTCCCTTTCATGCATCAGATGGCCAAGGTTCCAGATCAGGGTGACCTGTTGTGGGATAATGAGGCCACTTTGCGAGATTTGAAGGTCCTTCATGAATCGGAATAATCCTGTTCTGGATAAGGAATTCCCTCTTTGCAACAGGAGTCTTTCTTTGTAACCGATGACCATGTTTTTAATACAGTGAGACCCTTTGCTGGATATTTAGAGGGTTCACACACTGGTGTTTTCTAATGATCGACATTTATCTACTTGAATACAATGCATGACCAAGTTCACAAGAGGGTGCATGCCCTCGCGCTACTTGCCCTCGCTTACTACAAACCGCTCATGAGAACCCTGTGGAAGGCCCCATTTTGTCTCGAAGGCCCGGTGGAAAATCCCACCCCCCTAACCCCGGCGGCCCCCACTCAAAATATGTGGCGTCGCCCCTGGACGAAATGCTGAAGGAAGGTGGAGCGTCGCGATTGGAACAACGGCACGTCGGCCAGGGTGTGCAGATGGCGCTGTAACCGACCTCTGCGCAAGGGCTGCCTCCCCGCCGAGCTCGGGGTCTTCCGATTCAGCCTCCAACGACAGGTCTCGGCTCCCTCTCCGATCAGGCTGGGGGACGTGCTGGCTCATTTCACAGGACCCGGCCAGCGTAGTGCTGGTGGGAATCAAGCGCACGACCAGAGCTAGGACGATCACCCTCACCCACCAATGAAGAGGCTGACCACGTGTTCAGAAGCCGTGCTACTGGGAGTTGATACCCCCACGCCGTGGTCATAATCAATTCAGCAGGCAAGCAAAGCGTGGGAGCAGACAAAACCTCGGAACCAGTGCAACTCGAACCACGCGTTGCTGCCACATTTCCATGCAAAATCCGTCAGGTATCCACTAGTGACTACATCTATAAACTTAGCGCGCACATTTTGCCGTGCCAGTTTCAGTCCTAACCATCGACAGCACGTCCATTGACCGCAGGTCTGTCCCCGCAATTAAGTCCGTCGATAGAAAATCCGTCGGCAAAAGCGACTGGGAAAATCAGGAGAAAGACGGGCATTGGTTGCGTAAACCCGACACAGCGTGATCACTAATCTGATCATCACTGATCAGCTGACCACTAATCAGTGGCTTGACACCGGTTATGGAAGTTTTGCAGCAACTTGAAGCTACGTCTTTCGAAGTCGCCGCAGAGACCGAAGTGGTCGCAGTTAGAGATGTGTTTAGAATATGTGGACTGACTCAGACTCAGATAAACCGTTTTTAGAACTGCAGCTGAACTGCCAGGTATCGCCGCTCACATTCGTATAGCGGTCGAGTACAGTCGCGTGGTGATTATTGAAATCATTTGGAAAAACGCCGGTTGTAGGCGAGTGCTTTCATCAGCATCCCGCCATCGCAACCCTTTTTCATGCTTGGCTGTCGTGGACGTGAGCCAGCGTGCAGGCCGTGGATGAGGGTGGCGTACGGACATGCCGGCCGTCTCCAGCAGACGGACCAAGGCTCGAGTCCCCCCGTTAATCGGGGCGGACTTCCGGACCGCCTCCCCGGCGCCATCTGGGTCTCCCGGCCAGATCACAGCTGAAGAACCAGCCGACTTCCAGGCCAACCTCGCCATAGTGACGTATGAGCTGTCGCCTCGGGTTGATATCGGACGGGGGCGGGTCAGGTGCCAAGTGAAGCCGCGGTCTGAAACGTGCTGCTCCTCGTGCTGCCTGGCCGGCAACGGCGTCAGGTGCTCGTCCTGCGGGGCGCTCTGGGACAGGAGCGGTGTTCACCGCCTACCACCGTCAGACGCTCTTTCTCTCGGCTACCTGGAGAAGGAACGGGACTACACGGCCTTGAAGCAGTGGAGACCTTAGTCGTCTAGGTCCTCGGGTATACGAGCACGCCGCCCGGCGGCGTCCGACACCCCGACCTGAGGTCAAGTGAGTCGCCCCACGGTGCGTCCGTCCCTTGTAGAGGTGCGTGCTGCGGACCGGACCACGCTCGGCTTGGCGCTGGATTGCAACCGGGCGCCGAGAGCCGCTGCTCACGACCAACCGCATGGTGTTGACTGCCTCATTCCCTGCTGGCTTGTTCTTTCTTGCTAGCAAAGTATGGTTCGCAAAAACCCCATCCCCTCTCCATTGTCGTTTGTATGTTTTTCGATCATCCGCTGGCCCCAGGCGATCGTGATTTAGCGCTGGGTACAAGTTCGGTGCGGGCTTACCAAAAGCTGACAACAAATCAGGAAATGAATAAGCTCAGCGCAAGAAACAAACTGAACGCCGACAAAAAATTGACCGTAGTGTTGTTACTCGCAGACACTGTTCGTCACACTCTTCGCCCATCACGTTGAAGCTTCGACCGGGCTACCGACACATTTAGCAATCTGCTGAACAGAAGTACGCCGAGCAGCGGGCGGCGCAGCCTGCACGCGGGTCGCGCGGCGGCCGCCGCGTCCTACGCCTGTGTTTGGCTGTAGCGGGCTGGGCTTCCGGGTTACGACTTCGGGCGCCCCTGGCGACGGCGTGTCGCCGGTGACGCACGGCGCTGCGGCCGCGCCACCGCAGTAGCCCTGCCCTGCCGTGCCGCGCCGTGCCGTGCTGTGCTGTGGTCGTGCCCGCGCACACGGCGGGGATGTAGCGGAGACGGCCGGGCGCAGCTGCTCGTCCGCCGCAGCCCGCAGGCCACCTCCCGCTCCCGCAGACATGTTGTAAGTGCTGGACCGGCCCGCTCCGCAGAAATGTTGTAAGTGCTGACCGCCCCCGCTCTGCAGACACGTAAGCGCTGACCCGCCCCGCTCTGCAGACACGTAAGCGCTGACCGCCCCGCTCTGCAGACACGTAAGCGCTGACCGCCCCGCTCTGCAGACACGTCAGCGCTGACCGCCCCGCTCTGCAGACACGTAAGCGCTGACCGCCCCGCTCTGCAGACACGTATGCGCTGACCGCCCCGCTCTGCAGACACGTAAGTGCTGACCGGCCCGCTCTGCAGACACGTAAGCGCTGACCGCCCCGCTCTGCAGACACGTAAGTGCTGACCGGCCCCGCTCTGCAGACACGTAAGCGCTGACCGCCCCGCTCTGCAGACACGTAAGTGCTGACCGGCCCCGCTCCGCAGACACGTAAGTGCTGACCGGCCCGCTCTACAGACACGTAAGCGCTGACCGCCTCGCTCTGCAGACACGTAAGTGCTGACCGGCCCCGCTCCGCAGACATACTGCGCGCACTGTCAACCCCAGTCCGCAGGCACTGTCCAGTCCACCCCCGCTCCGCAAATACGTTGTAAGTGCTGACCGGCCCCTCTCTGCGGACATGTAGACACTGACCGCTCTCGTTCCGTAGGCATATTGTAAGTACTCTCCCCTTCTCTGTCTGACCTGTTGACTCTGACCACTTTCCACTTTCCACTTTCCATCCTCAACTTTGACCACTTTCGTTCCCATAGACATGCTGCAGTTACCGGTCGCTCTTCTTCATAGACATCTGCTGAGCGCTGGATGTTTCGGCTCCACAAGCGTGCCGTGAATACTGACTGCCGCTGCTTTTTAAGATTAAGTGAGCGCCTATCACGTCCGCCCTGCAGAAATGTCGGAAGTGTCACCTTTATATTCAGGATAAAAGAGATTATCGTCAGAACTGCTTCGCGCGGTCTGTTTGAAGATCGTCCAGGTGTATATGATGCCATAGAATTGTCACACAAATCCCGCATTTTGAATGGCCATGGGGTGCTCAAGGTCATCAAATTATGATCGCCGAATTATTTATGCCTGGCGTGCGTCGGCACGATTCGAGACATCAGCGGACAGCAGTTGGCCGAACAACGGGTTAAATTTGCTGATCAAAAAATTTGAGCACGAATCAAGTTTTGTGCCCTATAATAACACGTAATTTGTGCAGTGATACTATTATGACAGAAATGAGACGAGAAAGAGAATCAAATAACTTCAGAAATGACCCATGGACAGGTATGTGAATGCAAGTAAGAAAAATATAATTACGGACCTGCGCGCTAGGGAGATGAACATTATTTTGGTTGCTAGGTAACGTAGAACAATCGCATTTCCCTAGAGGCTGGTGCATGGTGCTCAATGTAAACAAAAAACATCAGCATAATGGCCACCGCCATCGCCGCGTTCGCAAGCTGCTGTCAGCGCTGACAAGCGACATCCTCGAAAAGCCTTTGGCTACAGCTAACCATACCTTCGCAACGATGTCGACGTATTTAGTAGAGAATATTACTTGGAGGCTACGCGATTAATTGATTCTTTCATAAAAACCAAAGAGAATTTGGGGGCTGTGGCAATATCTCGTCAGTGGAGGCGACTTTGTAGAAACCAATGACAATCAAAATTTGTAAATAAAAATTCCCTTCCATCCTACGTGCACAGTCAAAAATCCTAATTTAACTGGACACATTCCCTTGAAAGGGAGTTTGTTTCATCATATCTGGTGGTTGCCTAAATATTTTTAGATGTGGAACATTCCCTTTAAACCCTTGTCCTGATAGCGGATGGGGTGGGAGTGCGGGGGGGAGGCGATGCGACCCCACCCCTAAGACTTTCCGAGGATACCTCGCCACCACGTCGTGTAATCGTGACGTTTTTGTAACCTACGGGGTATTATGGCACGCGTTGACACCCGAGGCATGCTCTTAGCTTTTCTGGTTCTGGGGCAACGGTGATTTTGAGGAACACTGCACGGCGATCTACGGCCGGCGTGGGGAGGCGGACGGCGACCGACGATGCTGCGGAACACGCGCGGTGGGCCAACATTGTTGCATTACCGAAGTCATGTATCATTAACATGTGCTTAAAACACATCACGCTATTCAATTTGTACTAAACTAAATACGGATTATGCCTGTTTAGGTTTCGTGTCGCAGTAAGGCAAGTCGCGTGCGTATGAGCATGTAAAAAGTTTGACTTAAAGGAAAACATGGCCTTTGGCATGACATAAGTAGGATCAAATACTAATCTTCTCTCATGCAATTAACTACCATCGCGAGACCGCACTGAGAACAATCTACAGGTGTTTTTCATTGAGCCCTACTTCTCTTAGATTGGGAACGGCAGGGGGACATCAACCCCTCCATCTTTATCACAGCCCTTGTTATGAAAAACGGCGGATCAGAGTGAGGGCACATATGGTCGATCTACAAAACATTTCAGCTCTTTAGGTATGTAGACATGCCTTATTAGTGTCTCTTTTCTCCAAGAACCTGCTCTTTGAACTACAATAATTCCAAAAAATGGGTGTCAGTTCGGATCCTATAGCAGGTCAATAGAACGACGTAATGTTACTTGGCAATATGGTGGCATTTCGGCCCACGCCGTTACGCCTGGGGATAGATTGCAAAGTGGCGATATTTCGTATGTTTGGGACTTGTTGTGATTTGAAAACGTCGGCTTGAAAGCAATCCTGCTTTTGATTGGAGGACGAATGCAACGAGAAGACACATACCAACTTTTCAGGGAGATTAACAGACCCAACTGCCCTGTGGTGCCCGAGCCAGAATTGCCCAAGATTTCCTATAGCGTGGTTGGGGATGAAAACATGATCTTTCGGTGACTTCGGCTTTTAGCGTGTTTTGGGAAGTTTTGGCAAAGCCTCTTAAAAGGACACAGCCCTCCGCTCATGTATGGCGCCTTAGTCATCAAAACATTGGCTCCAAATCATTTTTGTCTCATTTAATACGCATAGTCAGCCTTAGAAGCGACAACTCGCAAACACAGACCTTTCCATGACACCATGGGATTGCAGGAGACCAAACACACGTCACTGGACTACATTCTGCAGATCCTGCCTCGGGGTACACCACCCCTCGTGGCCAGCGCCGGACGCCTCAATAAGTAATGGTGAGAGCGCGGGGCTGCGCAGGCTCGCAGTGCCCTGCTCTGCCCCGCTTGGTCGTCAGTGCCGATCAGCGTGGCTGCCAGTGAGGCGATGTTCGGCGGCCTATCCGGTCTCCCCGCAGCAAGAAGTCGTGAAACTCAAGGTCGCGCCGGAACACTGATGAGGTCAGAATTTGGCATGCCTGGTGTTCTCGGAGCGGTTTTCCCATTTTTTTCCAGAAGGAATTTACCTTAATCATACAATCGCAACGCTTGGTTCATTTACAGGACCTTCGGAATATTTTGTGGGAATAAAGGTATTCATTTGATTCGAGGCACCAATGATCTATATGCTGGAGCCCTAAAGATTGCATATTTCCCCATTCCGTAACATTTGCTAATGTCCGTCAACTTCAGCGCTCCCCTCCGGTGCACTTTTGCATCCTCAGCGACATTGAACTATGTCACCAGATGTGTCTCCTTGTCAGCGCACACTGTACCGAGGCGTTCGTTTTTAGTGAAATGATACACAGAACGCTTCGATCGAGACCATAAGTGAGTCTGTTGCGTCCCGCGACGAAACAAACAACATTGCAGACGTTGGCGCAAGACGAAATGAACTTTATGATGCTCTAGTTGGAGCTATTGGCTACGTGACCGGCTTTCCGACTCTGACCGGTCTCTGACTCGAGTCTTTAGTGACTGAGAGACTTTAAATGATTTTAAGCTATCAACAGTCTGGACAAGATCGGGGATTCGCCGCCAATCGCCGACGGAGACCTATTGGGCGTCCGGTCACTGAAACATTTGGAAGGTTTATCGGCACACACACACACACACACACCACACACACACAACACACACACACACACACCACACACACACACCACACACACACGCACCACACAACACACACACACACACGCACACACACACACACACACACACACACACACACACACACACACACACACATCACACCACACACCACACACACCAACACACACAACACAGCACACACACACACACACACACATTTCAACGGCTTGATTCGGGGCCTCGGGATTGGGATGCGGGAAACAGATAGTTTTCTGTGCCGTCCGCCGCCTGAGTCGACCGTAGATTCGCTGTACAGTGTTTCTAGCGAAGCACCGCTACTTGAAAACCAGGCGTGCAAAGCATACATTTTTGTGTCGAAACACACACAACAAACGTTTCAGGGGCGACCAAAAACTGGCGCGTGATTGCACGATACGCCGAAGGGGTGTCCTTGAACAAATATAGCGGGGGGAGGGGGGTGGAAAGCGCATCGTAATCTGCTCTCCTGTTCAAGAAATGCATTTCCTGTCACTCTTCCTAATGACATTTATATTAATGCCCGCCCGGGTAACAAATTGAACACCCTTTGCTCAGGTGGGAGTCCTTGACCTCCTAAAATGAAAAAAAAAAACGAAGGAAGCTAAAGACATTAGACTCGCAAGGTGTGTTGGCCTGTATGTGAACTTATTTGCGTAAAAACCTGAGGTTCCTAGGTCATGATCTTCTGGTTTAAATAAAGTCAAACAAGGTCAAACTCCAGACTGGTGTAGAAGTGCCCCCCAGACCTTCTCATACAACCGCTATAAACCTAGATACCTGTTCTAAGAAAAAGGTGGCTGATGCTCATAGAAGGTCGGTGGCCTTGTTTGACCTTTAGAAGGTCATGGTGACAAAATACAAGACTGCTTTGATTTTTGCATTTGAATAAGCGTCACTAATTACGCTAGGCGGTATGTTCCAAACAAGATGATGATCTGGGTCATTTTGGGTCAGTGACATGTTTCAACCTTGAGAGAATTCCATGGAAGATGTAGGATGTGGTCTATGTTGTTAATAACTTCAAAACGAGTACCAGAAACTACCTAATACAGCAAGCCCTTCGAGTAAAAGACAAGTTGATTTTCACCTTGGTGTAACTTTATAGCTGCCGCTAGGCCAATGCAATTTATTCGCTTAACTGTTTTGCTGCCTAAGAAATCATCTCAGAAATGCATGGCTCCGTCTAACATTCCGTTGTTGCATCAAATTGAACGACTATCTAGAAACTGCCTGTGCTGAATCCACGGTGTAATTTTGACCTGGCGTAGGTCAGCGACCTAACAAAGTACGTCTAAATATTGGACACCATAAGATTTGCTCTTCCATCGCTTACAGATATGCAACATTTGACACAGCTACGCCGCACCGTTCGGGATTGATTTTGGAAAGAAGCATCGGGTGGGGGGAGGAGGTGTTAACTTGGTCCCACCCGGCTGTGTAGGAAATGCATGTCTCAAGGTGTGAAATATGCTGATACCACAAACATGTTGAATGTTAAAATCAAGCTTAATGCAAATTTCAATAAGAATCGTAGCATAATGCATCCTAGAAACATCACTAGGCTGTCAGGAACTACAGGACTATCGTGATTCCAGGGCAGGTTAAAGATTTCCAAGCCCACCGAAATGGGCCAGGCGGGCGAACGTAACCAAAAAGAACAAAGATCAATTATTCGGATGCTTCCTTAAACACAAATATAATACAGGCAAACGCACAGGCCACTCCTGTCCTAGCTTCTGCGCAGGCCAGGCTTTTGGTTGGGCTACACATAAGCAAAATGCAGCCCAAAACTGCAGATCAACGCTATGGTGGCTTAAGTCTTGCTGCTGTTTCTTTGGGGAGGGGGAGAACGATGGTATATAATTCCGCTCCCTTCCTAAAACAGTCGGTGGAATCTGATCCGGGATACAGAAGTCAAGCACGCCCCTTGCATGATGATTTGGTTGTCCACTGGCCTATGGAGACTAGCTCGCACAGTGAGGTATTTGCTGTTCCAGTTGCTCCGCCACAGCGGCTTTTTCGTGGGCTGTTTTTTAGCACTAAGTTTAAGAATTTAGCACTCAGTATATGTATGTATTAAGATGATACTTGTAGTGCATTGATAGAACTAAAATGTGTCCGTGCTTACGGCCGACTGCCACGTTGCTTTATTTTGGGCCCGTGATAAATGCTTTTTCTCATATGGTCTTAGAAAATACTTTTTTTTCTAAAATGTGGAATGAAAAAAATCTTAACTTAAAAACGGTTGCTCCAATCACGCTAAGTTTCCTATACATTTGTTTAGAGGGAGGCAGAATTCTGCTTGACAAAATCTTGTCGAAATCCCAGACGGTCGACTGTCAAAGAATCTGTCGTTGGTTGAGTTAGCATAAAATGACCCGTTAAGAAATTATCTTTGCCAAAAGTTTGGGTGCTCTCTGCGGCCCGTCTAGCGAGGTAAAGGTTATGAAGGTTGTGAGCACAACCTTTCAGAGTTTTCTTCGGGTTGGTCCATGGCATGACAGCGCAGAATCTCAAGACAACGTTTGCTTGCTGGAGATTTCCTAATTTCCCTGAGAGAAATAAGGAAATCTCCAGCGCGGAAGGGCAACCTATGACCATTTTCAGTGTAGAGTGGTGCAGCCCCGGGTCAAATATGTGCGCGGCTAATGCTCATTCAGTTGAATGCTTAATCCACGACCTCCTCATTATTTACACTTTCAAGCGCATGATCGTGGGCAACGTCGCTCGCACCATCGACGACAGAGATACCGAAGTCCGGAAATTCTCGTAAAAAGCAAACCCGGCGGCGTGGATTTTGTGTTGTCGGTTTCCCCTGTATACGATCATGACGAGGTTCTTTTGGTGAAGTCGGCCTCAGAGCTACAGCCTGGTGGTCAGCCCCGGCTGGGCCGTCTAAGCTGCGGCCTGACCTCAGTTCGGCGTCCCGCGCTATCGACCGGCAGGCCGGCGGCGGGCGTCGCAGACCGTTGGCCGGTCACTAGGACAGCCAGCTGTTGGTGGTAACCAGGCGGAGTCGTGCCGCCCGGTCCAGCCGGTGGCTTGTGGCACACCACCGCCGATTGGAGGGGTCCGGGGCGGCGCGGTCAGGTCAGGTAAAGGTCAGGTAGAGGTCAGGTAGAGGTCAGGCTCCAGATCAGTTCCACCTCGCTGGGTCAACGACCGGTGATAGGCGCGGCGGCACGGACGCAGCTCCACTACCACCAACACCGCCGCCGCCTGCCACATAGGACGAGCAAACATGGGAGCCAGTTGTACCCAAAAGCAACATGAAAGCATCATGCATTTCGCGCGTCAAAACAGTGCACGCTGTCACCCCGCATCGCAGCCGCATGACAGGGGGCCCATCCGTCTTCCCCGGCTCCCAGCGGGCTCTACAGAAGTGTTAGCCGTCGGCACGATACGCTACGGCCGACCACAGCTGCAGCAGCCGGTGGCCACAACGCAGGCTGGACAAGCTGACCTTCTTGGTAATTTGTCAAGAGGCTGTGCTACGCAACAAGCTATCTTTCTTCACGACGAAATGTCTCGCCTTGACGTAGGGCGTTGAATGGGAGGTGTACGATAGACTTTTCGCTAGAATCATTGCAATGGCCCCCACCTTATTGGATGGGTCATCGGTTGGAGTAAGCTATTCAGGATTGGCTGCAAGCTTAATTGATTTGTAAAGTCTCGGCCAGCGGGAAGGAAAAAGGAGGCAGGGCCACTCAATACTTACAACATAAGCGTCACGCCCATGGACACGGTGTTGCATGGAAACAAATGCTTTAACAACCCCCATATTGCTCAGACCTGACCAGCAGCGGAGCCAATGGGTTCAAACTTATGCAAGATCACGATCGCGGACATCTTCCGATCATAATTTTGGTCCTTGTGATTAAAGCTTGGGCCGCAGTCGGAATCTGATTGTGTGTGCATTGTTCGTCGGAATAAAATCGTCGAATATAGATCACGTCTAGCCTTACTCATTATTAAAGTAAAAGTACTGTACTCGAGTCAAGTAGCTCATGACCTTGAGCCAGGGATTGATTTGAATCCAACCAACCATGGACCCGCTCCCAGTTGTAATTGGAGTTGACATTTAGTGTTGAAGTCTTGAGAGTCTAGTCCAGGCCACTCAGTGACGTATATCAGATGAACAATGGATGTCATAGGCATTCTTGCTTCGAGGGGGATACAGGCGAGGACAAGGTGTTATATCGGAAAATTCTCGATGGAGAAGTGCCACCTGTACAGACGAATGGGCTTTTTGTCCTTTCTTCTATTTTCGAATCTATTAACACATCGTGGAATCATACGGTTCATGAACAAATCTGTCTTTTTTATGTCGTTCACTCCGCTGCCGAGTCCGGCGCCACGCCGGGGGGGGGGGGGGGGGAGGGGGGTGTCTGCGCGAAGTTGCGTCAATAACGGGGGCGGCCGCTGATTGGTCCGTCACGCTCTCACTCCGTGACCCGCCCTTGCCAGGTGGCTGCAATTCATTACCGGCACAGAAAAACGGCTCTAAAAGCACGAAAGACGAATACAAGAGTTTCACACGCAAGCGTACAAGTCCGTACATACCACATGCCTACAGTTTCGTCACCTTTAACGCATCAGGGGTTTTCGTAAATCCAAAAGCAATGAATTCACCCCCATCGCCACGCTGCCGACACCCGGCGATGCTTGCACAAACATGCACCGTACAGAGAGCAGTGTACTGTACAAACAACTCGGCAGAGACTTACGCGCGGGCAAGTAAGCGCATACTCTCAGCCTGTTAGCGCGATCGAAGACAGCTGCGACAGCGGAAGCGACGCCGAAAAGCACGAGTCTGTTCAGCCCACGCTCATGGCAGCTGCACATGCTTGTACAAGACAGCATGACGACTTTTCATCTTTGATACGCAGGTTAGCATCATTCCGGTCAGGATTACGCGGCAACATGTTATATGGGCATCAGGAGCTAGCTCGCCAAACTCGATCATTGCTTTGTCCTATCCCACCTACCAATCCGCATTTTTTCTACCGGAACTTGCGGTCATGTGGTTTAAAACCGCTTTGAGACGATGTTTCTACATTTACCGAGCCTCGCATTGCGCAGCAAACTTATTATACGTGCACCTGTGCTTCACCGAGGATTTCCGATCACCGCTTTTAACAGATATATCCAAATGTGAAAATTTCTAAAACATTGTATGTGCACCTGCGCGTCACCGAGGACCTCCAATCACCGCTTTTAACAGGATATATCCAAATGTGAAAATTTATAAAACATTATATGTGCATCTGCGCTTCACCGAGCACCTCCGATCACCGCCTTTAACAGGGTACATCTAAATGTGAACATTTCTAAAACGTATCTCCGGCTTGTTTTGTAATATTTTTTTTCTCCTTTCAAAAGCATGTTTAATGCGGTCCGTCATTGCCAGGCTGCAAGTAGTTGTATTTTTATTCATCGACAGGATTACTATATTGAGTACCGGATGTGCTTTGGGAAGGTTTAAAGTAACAAACTCATATCTGATAAACGTATAAGGCAACAAAACGTGGGCCTTAAGCTGCGTCATTTTTTCATCTCAAAAAGATTTGAACATTGACATTAAATGAAAAAGTACCTCAGATCAGCCAATTCAAGGCAGCTGAAATCCAATGCCTTTCAAACTATTTCTTACACGTACAATCTCCTTATAGAGGTATGCATGCCAGCATCCCCAAAATGCAAATGATACGATCATACTTGACATGGGACATTTGCTTGGAATTATGTAAATGCTGCGCGAGTGCGTCGTGTGACTACATTCTGTAGCCTACTTTCATGCTGCTGCTGGCATACAGTTGTGTGGTAAACGTTGATAGCAATAGTCATCTTTAAAATTGACCACGGGGAAGTTGAAAAGCAACAAATGGAAATCATTTATGGAGTTGCGGGACTGTGTGTTCTGTTTTTGTGGACTATGACTTAGATCACAATCGCATGGATAACCCAACATTACGTCCACCTCGATGTCAAGTTCGTGAGAGCGGCCGCGTACCGATTCACGTGCCCATGGCGGGAGGGGGGGGGGGGGGGGCCGAGTCGCTTTAGGTGCTTGCCACGCGCCTGACTGAGATGGCCTGCGGCCGTTGACACCGGCTACCCCAAAGATCGGGTGACCTGAGAGAGCAGGAAGAACCGTGTCAAGCATTGCGGCACGTGACTTTGTCGCAACATTCCGCTATTGATCGGAGCCTTGAGCGCCGTGCTGAGCAGCCGCGCCGCCATCGCCACCTCACACAGTTCGAGACGGCGGGTGGTTCATCACGGCGAGTGCCGCTGCTCAGGCAACCGAAGCGAACAGACGATCGTCCACCGTTTGTGTGCTGGTCGTTTCCACCGGCAAACAGGAGCAGAACCTGAGTGGTTTTCGAACCACGGCCACGTGCCTGCCGAAGTCAATGGCTCGCTGTTTGGCTGCCGCGACTGCAATGTTTGTCGAGCCTTAGGTCTTCGACAGCTGAGTAACTGCGGTGCGATTCCGGCTGCCGGCGGCTCCCGGCGCCCAGTTCAGTCCAGTGCCGGGCCGAGCAGGGCTCGATCCGCAGCACGCGCCTCTACAGGGGACGGACACACCGTGGGGCGACTCACTTGACCTCAGGTCGGGGTGTCGGACGCCGCCGGGCGGCGTGCTCGTATACCCGAGGACCTAGACGACTAAGATCTCACTACCTCAGGCGGTGTAGTCCCGTTCCTTCTCCAGATAGCCGAGAGAAAGAGCGTCTGACGGTGGTAGGCGGTGAACACCGCTCCTGTCCCAGAGCGCCCGCAGGACGAGCACCTGACGCCGCTGCCGGCAGCAGCGCGAGGAGCAGCACGTTCAGCCGCGGCTTCACTTGGCACCTGACCCGCCCCCGTCCGATATCAACCCGGGGGGACAGCTCGTACGTCACTATGGCGAGGTTGGCCTGGAAGTCGGCTGGTCCTTCTGTGATCTGGCCGGGAGACCCGGATGGCGCCGGGGAGGCGGTCCGGAAGTCCGCCCCAATCACTGGGGCGACTCGAGCCTTCCTCCGGTCTGCTGGAGATCGCCGGCATGTCGGGGCCGGCCGGGCCGGCTGTGGCGCCTGTACGCCACCGTCCTCTACGGCGTGCAGACCTATTTCTCGTTCGTGGTAGTCCGGGGACTTGTGATGCAGGGAAATAGCGATGTTGGATGCCGGAAAACCTGTCATCACGGCGATCACGCAGTCGAGCGGGCTTCGGAGCCATGTTTGTTTTTGTGTGGCTATCCTTAAGCGCCACATTTGTCTGGGGTCGGGAACGCTTCGCAACTCTGTTTGTGCGCATTCACGCAGACCTGGAAAACATGAAAGAGTTCGGATGGCACAGTGCGAACACGTTTAAGAAAGGCCGAGGAGCAATCGTGCTTTGGTTCGTGTACGTCTTGCTTATCGTTGGCAATATGGTTTTCCGCGATGGCCATCAGCAGAGGTTTTTTTAACCTGCCGTACCCTGTCGATGGCCTGCATTGGCATAGTCCTGGAGAACCTGTAGCAATGTCACGTTCTTTTGCACGTTCGAAATGATTCCTTTTAAGTTCATGCTCGCCACCAACCTTCTGACCACCCGGCCTGAAGACAGTGAATCGCGAGCTGAAGCTCATAGCCACTGGCAGCTACCTGCCAACCTGCGCTAGGCTGCGTGGCAATCCACACTGCTTCAGAAGCGTCTGTCTCTCAGTTTCTCCCGTCTGACCGACGCCATGACCGCCGAACTGATCGTGTCTATGACGTTCGGCATCCTCGCCCACATTTCACTGATTGCAAGCATGGTCCATATGACGTTCTTTGGCATGGTCGAGCTCGGAGTCATGGCAGTGTACGTGCTTACCGCCGTCACCACCCTGTCCAGCCCGTGCGAGGCGAGCCAGGAAGTCCTGGATCTGCTCGGAGAGAGCCGGAAGCTGCTGCTGGCAGATCGAGTGGGAGAGACCCGAGCTCGGCAGCGAGGCGGCGCTGGCCCAGAAGATGACCGAGCGCGATCTAGACACCCTTGGCAACGTGGGATTGTTCTGTTTGCGGCGCTCCACCATGCTCAGTATTTGGTCCCCATCCTGACCTACATCATCGTGATGTTGCAGTTCCAGGTCGGAGAGAGGTCATGAGAAACGTCCACCAGAAGCGCATCAAGCGCGATGATGTCAAGCCACCAGGGCAGAGTTCGACTCACAGCAACATGCAGATGTTTCAACGGCTAGCCTTGTTCTGCCCAAACACTTTGGACACCAGCACGATATGTCGCATAGCTTTGTCAAATACTGTTAGGACGCCACTCAGTGAAACCTCAGCGCCGTCTGCATGCCTCACTGACCTGGACGACGATCACGTTCTCCGATTGGTGGCGTGATCGTGAAGGCAGTCTAAAGTATGCGCTTTTTATCTGTTCACAAGTGGGCAAACAGGGGTGTAGTTTCCTTTTCAGTTCGGGGGTCAGTCTCCCCAATTTGGGGCCACAGCCTCCCTCCCCCTCTTTAAAGTTAGGAGAAAAACAAGCCGCAAGCAAGGCTTTGGGTCTAGGCCTCAGCTCTTTCACGGTTCAGTCCTTCCAGCTCAAGTTGCGGAACTACACCCCTGGAGCGAAACATGTAATCCATGTACGTGCGCTGTCTTCTGTCGCCTTGTAATTAGACGGTGGATAATACGTTAATAAATGGTGAATTCAAGAACAAAGAAAGACACCCTCTTTTTCGCTGTCCGGTGTAGTAAGAGAAAGTGTCTTAATGACGCAAGAAATCGCCGCTTTCCAATAAGCTAGTGAAGCAGCACGACGCGAGTGACGCCTTTCAAATACTTCTAAGTAAACGTGTGTGTTCTTGGCTTGATCAGGCGTGGGCCTCTCGGATTTTTTATCCACTTTATTTCAGTATCACGAACATTTTCCATCTTAAAGGAGTTACGTAAGTTGTTAAGTGCATTTGCGAGGAATTGTACGCATACAGATAAGGCAGCTTAAAAAATGAAAAACCGAGTAAGATCGTCAGGCATTTTGAATTTATTAGAGAAATTGGTTTTGATAAAGGCGTGCAGCCAAATTATGATATCCATGTGATCATTGTCCCGTGTATTATACAAGGAAGAATAGTTACAATGCTGTCTCATCTATATCAGATGGATTCTTCGAGATACTTTCATGGCACGCCATGTTTTCCTATGTTAAAAAGGCTGCTTTTCAAATGATTTGAACCCAGCATTTTCAAAAAGTTTACAACGGACAATATCTACTGCGGTTGTATTTACTTACGGCTGAAGTGTCTTATTCCCGCAAGACGGACAAAGCTGTTTAACAGCACTATCACCACTTGGTCATATGCGACCAACCGGCAATTGCAGTGCATCCGCGAAGAGCGAGCAAACCCATCTTGCCTTTTTTTATTTTATTTTTGGAAACGGCGGAAGGGTTATGGTAACGTCGGTAGTTAAATTGGCTTTATATCTAAATGTCTTTGGCCATAAAAGGTAGAAGAGCTCGTGTTACATTAAAAAAAACAATATAACGCTAACTAAAGCGTTCCTTGAGTAAGTTCCTTGGTAAGTCAGCTGCGCTTGCAACAGTAACCTGGCGTCGTGGGCTTTAGCGCAGGGATAGCCGTCTCCGGCCACCAACAGCTCCGCGGCCTCGCCACCACGCATGCGCAGAATTTGAGGGGTCGAATCCCAAACATAGCAACCTTTTTATTCGCTACCACCGTGACATGGACAGCAAGCAGCCATCCTCAAGGTGAAACACCCGTTGTTTACTCACATTACTGCTTGTTCATGCCTGAAAGGTGATCAAATGACCTGACCAGTGCAAAGTTTTCGGCGACCCAGGAGTCAGCTGCGCTTGCCAGAGCCATCGGTGGTGATACTAGTCCCCTGTATTCGTTACCGAAGGCATTTGTAACACAACCAATCACAAGAGCCAGCCACAGACTGACAAGCGCACCCACCCCTGAAGTGTGTCGGTGAATTACACCTTTTCAGCGGTGTAAGTTTCAGTGCTTGCGTTTGAATTCTATTTGACATAGAATGCGTGTTTTTGTCTTGGCGAATGTTCAGGTCGTGAAAGTTTGGTTTGGATAACAAGCCGACAAAGCTCATATTACACATCGAACCGGGAGGACTAAACAAACAGAACTCGTCCAGGACATCAGACACGTTAGTAACAAACTACCTCGCGTGAAGCATGCCTGGTCGCACCCAGGACCACAACCGCGCACCTGGGGATAGAACCGCTGGAGTGATGGCCGCACTGGCTGGTGGGTTGACGTCCCTCGTCTTCTTTCAGCGTACGGAAGGGTGGCGGCATGTTCGGGAACCCCAATTCGCTGCCGGGGCTGGGCAGCAATGGCGGGGCGCCGCGCTTCCAGCAGCGAGCGCCGGCCAACAACTTCTACCAGCCGACCCCAGCGCCCGCCTTGCCTGTGCAGGACGTGGGCAGTGGTGAGTGGGCGGTGGAGTTCGAGCTCTGCCGCCGGATGACGGCAGGGAGGGAGAGGAACACGGGGAGCGGGGAGCGTGCTGTTCTTACAGCGGATGACGGCAGGGAGGGAGAGGAACACGGGGAATGGTGTGTGTGCTGTCCTTGCAGCGGACGTCGGCAGGGAGGTAGAGTAACACGGAGAGCGGGGAGCGTGCTGTCCTTACAGCGGATGTCGGCAGGGAGGGAGAGTAACACGGAGGGCGGAGAGCGTGCTGTCCTTACAGCGGATGTCGGCAGGGAGGGAGAGTAACACTGGGAGCCATAAGCGTGCTGTCCTTACAGCGGATGTCGGCAGGGAGGTAGAGGAACACGGCGAGCGGGGAGCGTGCTGTCCTTACAGCGGATGACGGCAAGGAGGGAAAGCAACACGGGGAATGGTGCGTGTGCTGTCCATACAGAGGATGACGGCAGGGAGGGAGAGGAACACGGGGGGCGGGGAGCGTGCTATCCTTACAGCGGATGACGGCAGGGAGGGAGAGGAACACGGAGAGCGGGGGAGCGTGCTATCCTTACAGCGATGACGGCAGGGAGGGAGAGGAACACGGGGAATGGTGCATGTGCTGTCCATACAGCGGATGTCGGCAGGGAGGAAGAGTAACACGGAGAGCGGAGAGCGTGCTGTCCTTACAGCCGATGTCGGCAGGGAGGGAGAGTAACACGGTGAGCGAGGAGGTGGGAGGAGGACATGGCGGTAGAGAAGGCCTACTGTAATCGGCACTTCACTTCTGTCGGCCCACGCTTCGCTGCCGAACTGGTAGCGGGCGGCCCTCATCTTCCATTCAGGCCACCGTGTGTGACCCCTGTCAGTCTAAGGCTGTGTCCTGGGACTTTGCCTGAACTACCGAGGGCTATAAACGAGCTGTTATCATCCTGGGCGGTTGAATTTAATGGCGTAGCACTGCATACCTTACGTGAATATTTCCCTGCTATTGGACCACATTTGTTTCATCTCATCAACACCTCTGTAGCCTTCTGTTTTTCCTCGATTCCTGGAAGGTTGTCTCTGTCATCTCCTTTCACACATCTGACCCTCGTGGCATCGCTAGTACCTTCAGATCTATATAGACTTGGTTATGTTCTGTTCAAAATATATGAAAAAGTCGTTTGCATGCACCTGTTGCCCCAGCTCGTTATCCATCGTATTTTAGTTCCATCACATTACGCTCACAGACTTATAATATGATATATATATATATATATATATATATATATATATAATGATATAATATAATATAATATAATATAAATATGAACATGAACATGAACATGCATCGTCCAAATGGAGCTGGTGTCAACGAATACGAAGTTGTACCATTTCGCAGATGACTTGACCTGCCGTGGCCTGATTGACCTCTCTTTGACCCTTTTCGAGCAAGCGACTCCACCAGACTCGGCCTCACGAAACGCACCTGAATGTGTTCAATCGATCCTCTGGTTCTACAATGCCTGATCTAGTGCCCGATCTAGTGCCGTAGTCCTATCCGTGATCCAAAAGGAAGTAGCCTGGCATGAACCGATGACGCATGGATAAACCGTGATTTTGATTAGCGATGTTGCCTGCTGTGGAGAACGGTCGGATTGGTGTAATGGCCAGGGTTGATTCAGTCTGAGCTGAAATGAATGAATGTCTCACACATATGAACACTGCGTCACATCTGCTTAACAGACAAATATTTCAACGGCCTGCCTTGATCATACCTGGCCTGACCCGAGGCTACCTGACATATCACTGTTCCTCTTGCACCGTCCACCCCTTTGGCCTGATCTGTCCAGAACAGGCTAAACCTTCCGTATCTCTTTCGACTTGACCTGACTTCGTCCGCCGAACTAGACCAGACCTGAATTCGTCCATTCTGCGGACAGCCCGTTTGACCCGGTCTTGATTCTCATCGAATCCAGCTTCCTCTTGTCTAACTTCGCCTGAGAAGACTTGTTCTGGTGTTCAGACTGACCAATCTGACCAAGTTTGGCCTAACTCCGCCCCTGGGTCGACAGCTCGTCGAATTGATGCCCTCGAACAGCGCCTAATGGCCGCTGAGCAAGCCAACCGGTCCCTTCTGGATGAGCTCATGCGAATGCAGCAGGACACCAAGGTAGGCCACGACCTTTTATTGCCGCTATGCTGTTTTTGTATTGTTATGCTATCTGCATCGTCCTTCTCGCATCGGTTAAAATATTGGTTATGTCCATGTCTGTATTTGATAAAAATCACACCATCTTGTTGGATACGATTGCTGTGATAGCCAAGTTCTGCCGTCCAAGGGTAAAACCCCACATGTTCATTTCTGGCCATTTTGCGTTTTTTATGTCATCCGATTCGTCTTCTCATCTTGAATTCAGGTATTTAAACCAACGGCTCAAATTTGCACAAACTTTTAGCTCAAAGAATGGGCTAAAAGCTTGTAAAATTTGAGCTGATGGTTTTAATGACCAAATGCAGCATGACTGGACGAATCAGAGGACATCAACACGCAAAACGGCCAATAGTTAACATATGGGGTTTTACCCATGGGAAGTAGGAAGCCTCTGGAGCGGGGGAGAGGGTCGCAGGGACACCTCAGACTGAGATCTCTGGAACGGGGGAGGGGGGTCACAAGATCACCTCAAAATGAACAAGTAAAACTATTAATATCACTATGTTGTTATAGTATATATTATATATGTACATATTGTTATATTATTCTATAAGAACAAAGAAAACTATTGGACAACTTTAGTCTTAGACTTCCGTCTCCGCACAGGAAGCCCCGACTGCGACCCGTGGACGGAACGAAAATGGTTACCAGGAGATCGCTGACAGGGGCTCGTTGACAATGAGACCTCAGACTAAGGTCCATGTACATGACCTTAAACTAAAAAAATGTGACGGGAGTGATCATCACGCAACCTCAGACTTAGATCCCTGCACAAGGACCTCAGGCCGCCATCACAAAGCATAATTCCACAATCGCACAAAATTTCGAAGTCAGAGTCATGGACAGACTAAGACTAAGACTAAGACTCCATCAGACTAAGGACCACGTACTTACCCCAGGCTGACACCCCAGACGGAATGGGAGCGCGCTGGGCATGCCAGCGGTGCTGACGGTGTCGGACGGAGTAGTGCCGCCTGTCCCCCCCCCCCCCCCCCCCTCTCCCAATCTCCACACCAGCGGCGCCGCGACCACGGCAACTCAGCTGAAACTGACTGCCACTACTGCAACCGGCCATGACCCTGCATGTCCCCCCCCCCCCACACCGCCGCAGGTCAACGTCAAGAAGAACGAGCACAGCCTGATGGAGGAGCGCGACACACGCGGCCGGCTCGAGATGGCCATGCGCGCCACCCAGGGCAAGATGGCCGAGCTGGACGACCGCCTGGGCCGCACAGAGGCGGCGCTGAAGGAGAGTCGCAACGCCATCCAGTCGCTGGTGACGCACACCAAGAACGTGGAGCGCGCAGTCATGACGAGCAGCGGCGAGACCATGGAGCGGCGAGACCAGACCATGGCCAGGGTGAGACAGCGGCGAGACCATGGAGCGGCGAGACCAGACCATGGCCAGGTGAGACAGCGGCGAGACCAGACCATGGCCAGGTGAGACAGCGGCGAGGACCAGACCATGGCCAGGTGAGACAGCGGCGAGACCAGACCATGGCCAGGTGAGACAGCGGCGAGACCATGGAGCGGCGAGACCAGACCATGGCCAGGTGAGACAGCGGCGAGACCATGGAGCGACGAGACCAGACCATGGCCAGGTGAGACAGCGGCGAGACCATGGAGGCGACGAGACCAGACCATGGCCAGGTGAGACAGCGGCGAGACCATGGAGCGACGAGACCAGACCATGGCCAGGTGAGACAGCGGCGAGACCAGACCATGGCCAGGTGAGACAGCGGCGAGACCAGACCATGGCCAGGTGAGACAGCGGCGAGACCATGGAGCGACGAGACCAGACCATGGCCAGGTGAGACAGCGGCGAGACCATGGAGCGGCCGAGATCAGACCATGGCCAGGTGAGACAGCGGCGAGACCAGACCATGGCCAGGTGAGACAGCGGCGAGACCATGGAGCGGCGAGACCAGACCATGGCCAGGTGAGACAGCGGCGAGACCATGGAGCGGTGAGACCAGACCATGGCCAGGTGAGACAGCGGCGAGACCATGGAGCGGTGAGACCAGACCATGGCCAGGTGAGACAGCGGCGAGACCATGGAGCGGTGAGACCAGACCATGGCCAGGTGAGACAGCGGCGAGACCATGGAGCGACGAGACCAGACCATGGCCAGGTGAGACAGCGGCGAGACCAGACCGTGGCCAGGTGAGGACAGCGGCGAGACCATGGAGCGACGAGATCAGACCATGGCCAGGTGAGACAGCGGCGAGACCAGACCATGGCCAGGTGAGGGAGGCGAGGGAGGGGCAGACCGTGAGCAGGTGAGGGTGTGGTGAGCGAGGGGAACGGACCATGGCCAGGTAAGGGTGTGATGAGGGAGGGACAGGCCGTGGGGAGGTGAAAACATGATGATGGGGGACGGACCATGGCCAGGCGAGGGAGGCGAGGGAGGGGCAGACCGTGGGCAGGTGAGGGTGTGGTGAGGGAGGGACAGCCCATGGCCAGGTGAGAAAGTGGTGAGCGAGGGGAACAGACGATGGCCAGGTGAGTTCGTGGCTAGGGAGGGACAGACCGTGCGCAGGTGAAAACGTGGTGATGGAGGGACAGACCATGGTCAGGTGGGTATGGTGAGGGAGAGACAGACCATGACCAGGTGAGACCGGGCCACCGGAGCGGTGTAACCGTGGACAAAAAAAGTAGTTTCCGAAAATGAGCGGGCCGAACTGCAAAAATCACTCAGTCCCCCCCCCCCCCCAGAAGGTGCCAGCAAACAGGTTCTCCCGGATTTTGTCCACTTTTTTCGAACACAGCGGCTGAAGTCACCCTACTGAATAGGAAACTATGCCACTCAAGGTTAGGATAAATCATGGCCAAGTGATGAGTGGGCCGTCACCGAGAGAGATTCGGAGCTTGGCTGAGTGAGACCATGACGGATAATGGACAAACTTTTTTAGGGGGGGGGGGGAGGTATACACCATGACTATTTGGTGCTAGGTGGCCTGGGTGGTGGACCATGAAGACGGTACTTGTATTATCAAAGCAATTACCAAGCGAGCGCCAAGCCGCGGGCAGATGCGCACACTTGACCTGACCTGACCTGAAGCCCCTGTGCACCACCCTTAGGCTACAGGAGCTGCGCCATGAGGTCTCCGGCCTCAACCAGACCAAGGACTCGATGGATCGACTGACCCACTCGCTGCGGGAGGACGTGCGAGACCTGCACATGAAGGTGCGGTATCACCAGCTCCGGCTGGCGCAGCCCGCGCGTCCTGCAACAGAAGCACCACATGAGTGACCGTCGGGTCCTGCCTGTTTCTTACCGCACACTGAACATGGCTATGCTGGGCATTGCTCCGCCGCTGGTTGTTTTGTAGTGACACCGTGATGACGAATGGTGGACAATTCAGCTATATAATTTCTGTACCTAGCCTCATGGGGTAAAATATTGTTCTGCGGTCGCTCTTGACATGCTAAGGGATGTCGACCATTCAACTCAGATCCTTACTTTAGTCCCCGTGCAATGTCGACACTATGAAGCTCAGCGGCGTCTGTCGGCGGCCGCCGCGCAGCTCAGCTGTGTGTTATCTGATGCCGGCTGTGCAGGTTGTGGTCCCGGCCTGATGACCGTCCGCCGCCGCCGCCGCCGCAGGTGGAGACCCTCCAGGGTGACGTGCAGGCGGTGGACCACACGATGAAGCTGCAGGGACGCCTCATGGAGGAGGGCTCCAGGAAGAACGTGAGTCGCGGCGCGCCGCGCAGGCGGGGACTGAGGCCGCTCCTGCTGGGCATGACACGGCTCCGGCTGGGCGTAACACGACTCCCGCCGGACATGGCACGAGCCCTGCTGGGCATGACACAGCTCGGGCTGGGCATGACACGGCTCCTGCTGGGCATGGCACGGCTCCGGCGGAGCATGACACGGGTCCTAGTGGGCACGACACATCCCTTGCTGGGCATGACACGGGTCCTGCTAGGCACGACACGGCTCCTGCTGGGGATGACACGGGTCCTGCTAGGCATGACACGGGTCCGCTGGACATGACACGGTTCCGCTGGGCATGACACGGGTCCGCTGGGCATGACACAGCTCCGGCTGGGCGTAACATGGCTCCCGCCGGACATGACACGGGCCCTGCTGGGCATTACACGTGTCCTGCTGGGCATGGCACGGCTCCCGCTGGGCATGACACGGCGCCCGCTGGGCATGACACGGCTCCGGCGGGCGCATGACACGGGTCCTAGTGGGCACGACACATCTCTTGCTGGGCATAACACGGGTCCTGCTAGGCATGGCACGGGTCCTGCTGGGCATAACACGACTTCTGCTGGGCATGACACGGCTCCGGCTGGGCGTAACACGGCTCCCGCCGGACATGAAACGGGCCCTGCTGGGCATTACACGGCTCCTGCTGGACATGACACAATTCCTGCAGGGCATGACACGTCTCCCGCTGGACATGACACGGCTTCGGCGGAGCATGACGCGGGTCCGGATGGGCATGACACGGGTCCTGCTGGGCATAACACGGCCCCCGCCGGACATGACGCGAGCCCTGCTGGACATGACACGGCTGCTGCCGGGTATGACACGGATCCTGCTGGACATGTCACGGTTCCGGCTGGGCGCAACACGGCTCCCGCCGGACATGACACGGGCCCTGCTGGACATGGCACGACTCCTGCTGGGTATGACACAATTCCTTCCAGGCTTGACACGGCTCCCGCTGGACATGACACGGCCTCGGCGGAGCATGACGCGGGTCCGGATGGGCATGGCACATCTCTTGCTGGGCATGGCACAGGTCCCGCTGGGCATAATGCCGTCCAGCTGGGCATAACACGGACCCTGCCGGGTATAACACTCTCCAGAGATTCTTCGGCTGAGCATAACGTTTCGCCGCTTTGACATAATGTAATTCCGAAAGGGCATGTCACTACCGCGGGCGCTGATGTCACGACCCCAACTGCTCATCAATCGAGGACGGTGTACGGCGGTAAATGAGCCTCTACTTGACGCACACAACTGACCAGGGCTACCATAGTCAGCTAATAACTCCACGCCGCGTCACCCACCCACCGCCGCCAGCGCCTGACCGTGCCTCCTTCCCCTGGATTGCCGCCAGATGCGGGGCTCCGGCAGCGGCGGCATGAACAACTCGGTCGCCATGGCCCTCGAGGGAAAGTAAGCGCGGCGATAGTCTGACGTGGCGTGTGCACTTGCGCATCGCCCATTCGCTGTCCGCTTTCAGTTTCGCAAGGATGAGGCGGCATGTGTTTCTGTGCCGTAATGCAAAAATGCAGGCAATTAGGTAAGATGAGGACTGATGAGGCGTGGCAAATGAAGCAAGCGCAGCGTTGAAGGCTCATACGTATTTTAATTAGCCTGTTTTGGTAAGTGTTTTTTATGTGAAATGTTAAAGTTTTCGAAACGTGAGGAGGGGGCGATCTTAAAGCTCCGCAAAAACGCTGTAGTTTCATAGCCGTGGATGCCGTGATCATTATTCGTGCTAAGATCAACAAAATCGATGAACTGCAATAGACACAATGCCTTTTCATAACGTACTCGCCAGATGCACCAATTCAGCTATTCAAATGCATTCACTTGTTCATAAAAATGCCCAGCTGCAATTTATTTTTCATGATGGTCTGAGCGTTTCAAACAGGCAAAATACCGCACATATCGCTTGTGAAAATCGGTAATGTTTATTGATCGCCGCTTCAAAGAGCATCGGTTAAGCGAATACGGTGATAGATACGGGCGAAATGCAAGCGCGGCATTACACCGAAGGGCGATAAGAGCCCCGTGTCACCGCCGCTTCACGCTGTGACGTCTGTATCCCGCGTTCCCTTGGTTCCGGCTCCGTTTGTCGACACGCTTTTCTATTATTCACACCGGCTCGCTATTGACCTGGCACTGAATGTAGCGTGTGCGCCACATTTGCGATTGTTTCTTCCTCGGCATCGGGCCTCACACCGGTGTTGGCATTCTCGGATTATTTGCGACAAGAGGAGAACCCACTGCGTCAGCAAAGCTTTTTAAATGCATGTTTTGATGTCCGATAGGACAGCCGTTGTTTTGCTATCTCAAGCAAGACGGGAAGTCCGAATTTATCTGGCTGCGTCCACAACTCACAGACGCCATTCTTCTCAAACTGAGTCTTGATAACATTTGACAAAGCTGTGATCGGTCTGGCGCCTCGCGCTTCGCCACCAAAATTCTGACTTGTGTTACCTAGCCATGCGAGCTGTTATTGAACAACTCGCCAACAATCCCGTACACCGACCCCAATCTTCAGATTTTCAGAACGATCAAGCGCTGTTTGGCGGTGCATCCTTTTCCCCACAGCGAGCGTCGAAGCGTGACCACATCGTCAGGGGCCTGACGGTGCCGTGTGTGTGTCGTCAGGGTGGTGAAGCTGCAACAGAACGTGATGGATGTCAATTCGCGCCTGGTGCACGACGCCAAGAACCGGGACATGGTGGACCAGCAGCAGAGCGAGAGGTGAGCGGCGGATGAGCCACGAGCCGGCCGCTCTCCCCCGACCCCGAGAAACGCCAGCAGCCCGCACAGAGCCTGCTAACAGTGGGAAGAGCCGGCGCATTCACATGTGGCACACGCTGCCATTCTGCGTTTTGTTTGGTATCTAAGGGATGACAACAGCCATCAACGGCGTGTGATGGGGGGTGGTTCTCCTGTTTTTGTTTGTTTGTTTACCGCTCTGACGCTTCAGTCACGTTCGACAGTTTGCAGCAGTTGTTTGACAGCAGTTCACGAGCAGTTACACAAATAATTACGATTTAAATAGCGCATTGGAGTACCCGCACACGTGGCGTCTTGGAATGCCCGCATACGTGCCGTGCCACGGAACTAAGACGATCACGCTGTTGCCGTCATGTCGCTCCCAGTTCACCGCCGTTCAGCGCACGGTGATGACATCTGCATTCGTCCGCCGGCATTCACTACCATTGTGCACCGGTGGGCTGCCTGACCTGACCTGAGCTGACCTGACCTGACCCGACCTGCGGCGCAGGATCAACGACCTGTGGTCCGAGCTGGGCGAGATCAAGCGGCGCCGCGAGGACGACCTGCGCGAGTTGGAGCTCAAGACTAAGGAGATGGCGTCACTCTCCGACTCGGAGAAGAAGCGGCTCCAGATGGCCATCAGCAGTGTGCAGAGCGACCTGGAGCGCAAGCTCAAGGAACAGTGAGTCGACGTACTGGACGCTCGGACGAACGCAGCATTCCGGGCTTTGGGGTCTTTGAGGGTCTGCGGGGCAAGAGGCGGGTGGCTTGCGAATGAGGTGTAATAAGCAGGATGCTGCTACAGGATAGCACTTGGTGTTGTTACAGTTAGCTGTCTGAACGGAGATTGGGCTACTTCCCCTGGATAGAGTAAGCTAATTGTGCCTTCAAGCGTGGGTACGAGGGCCATCATGATAATTTGGAAAATCCATCAAAATTATACAGTCAAATACGTATATATTCTGTGCAAAATCCCGGCAATACTGCAGTAAAATCAGTTTCAGACCATATCCGTCGAGGTGTGGTCACCGAAGCCGAGCTGATAAAGCGCAGGATTCCACCGCATGCCACTATCAGTCACAAAATGCCTTCCTCTCCTCACGCAAGCACTCGTAACGCACACATTTTAAAGCCCATTTGGAACGTTTGGAACGTAAAAGGTCACGTCGTTCCGGTGGGAACTCACAGACACGCGCAATCGCAAGTGCAGGTCCAGCCAGCAATTTCGGTCCGATCCCATCCGGGCTATTCCGACGGCTGCCCAGCTTTCCGACTGTGGAACGATTGTGATGAGCTCCGAAAGTAGGAACTTTAAAGTGGGAAACTTTAGTTGGAACTCCCAACCTGTTCCGGCCCGTTTTCTAATAATTCCAAAGCGGGGTGTCTGGAGCGTTCCCCAAACTGGCTATGGCGATTGCGCACTACATTGACTTCCCAAGCAAATATGACATCTGACCATCGGGAAAGCTCGGGAAAATTCGAAGCTTCCCAAGCGATGGCCGACGGCAGGCTGAACGGGAAGATTGGAAACCCCAAGCATTTCCCAAGCCCGTTGGGGGAAACCTGAGGCTTTCTTTTGTTTCTTCTACCTTCCTCGACATTTTCATGACAAAATTGCGAAACAATGGTATGCAGGCCCCATCCATCCGCCTGAGGCCAAGCCACCTTTCCTCTATCTTGAAGCCATCGTAATAGCACTGGGTCGGTCCAGCAGTTATTTGCTCCTTTCCATTAGCAAACAGCTGGTGTACGTACATAGCGAGCGTCCACCCGACGTCTTCAGCGCCGCGAACTGAGCACAGAAAACACTTAAGTCCTAGTGAGTTCCTTTCACACACAAATTACAACGCGAATGTTAGCGTGCAGGTTGTTAGTATGATGGTGTCTGTTTATGACATCGGAGACGGGGTCAACACGCGGGTGCGGACCAGCGACACCCGCCGTGGTTTGGGGGTCAGGCAGCGTGTCAGAGTCAATATGGCATTCCTCTAGCGCACACACTTTTCATTTCCACTCGCCACAGTGGCTCGGCTTCGCTTTGTAAAATGGAGGCGCTTTTTCCCGTCCAGTCCGCTTTGATGCCCATAAAAACATCTCCTCTTAAATGAGTGGGCCCTCAGTGGAAGGCCCCATATAGTGAATTAAAAACCAATACATATCATAACCTCATATAATTATCTTTTCAAGTTTTTAGTCGGCTTTCATTCGTTATCCCCAGGCGGGAAAAACCTGTCTAAACACACACCATACGCTGGTGATCGTATCAGCTCCCTGACCGCACCGCCGGGGATGCGGTGCAGGCCGTGACCTCGTAGGGACCTCGCCTGAACATCAGCCAAACACTGGTGATGGTATTAGCTTCCTGACCACACCGCTGGGGGTGCGGTTCAGACCGTGACCTCGTATGAACCCCGTCTGAACATCAACAAAGCACTGGTGATGGTATCAGCTCCCTGACCGCACCGCTGGGGGGAGGGGGGAGGACGGGCGTGCGGTGCAGACCGTGACCTCGTCGGCCCAGTGGCATGCCGCCCTGCGCCGCCACCATAAGCCGGCCGGACCATCGTTGATGACCCAGTGCCGGCCGGCCGTGTGTTGTGGTAACGGCTGGCAAACTGCCGCACGGCCGGCGGGCAGGGAAAGCCAGAAGTCGCCCATGTGACGTCCAGCGGGCACAAAAAGGAATTGAGCTCGATACTAAAAGCCGTTTGGGCAGGGTAACAGCACGGCGGCAACAACCAAATAACCGCCAAGCAGGAAAAGGCATACAGCTCGTTGTAAAACTGAGCGTGCAGGGAAAGGGCAAAGGGTACGTCGGTGAAGCTGAGAAGGTCATGGTCCGGTCAAGAGTAGCCCAGTTCAGGGGGTCAGGGCCCGGTCAGGAGTAGCCCAGTTCAGGGGGTCATGGTCCGGTCAAAGTAGCCCAGTTCAGGGGGTCATGGTCCGGCCAATAGTGACCCAGTTCAGGGGAGTCATGGTCCGGTCAAGAGTAGCCCAGTTCAGGGGTCAGGGTCCGTACAAGGGTAGCCCAGTTCAGGGAGTCATGGTCCGGTCAGGACTAGCCCAGTTCAGGGAGTCATGGTCCGGTCAAGGGTAGCCCAGTTCAGGGGGTCATGGTCCGGTCAAGAGTAGCCCAGTTCAGGGGGTCATGGTCCGGTCAAGGGTAGCCCAGTTCAGGGGGTCATGGTCCGGTCAAGGGTAGCCCAGTTCAGGGGGTCATGGTCCGGTCAAGAGTAGCCCAGTTCAGGGGGTCATGGTCCGGTCCAGAGTAGCCCAGTTCAGGGGGTCATGGTCCGGTCAAGGGTAGCCCAGTCAGGGGGTCATGGTCCGGTCAAGAGTAGCCCAGTTCGGGGGTCAGGGTCCAGTTCAAGGGTAGCCCAGTTCAGGGGGTCATGGTCCGGTCAAGGGTAGCCCAGTTCAGGGGGGTCATGGTCCGGACAAGAGTAGCCCAGTTCGGGAGTCAGGGTCCGGTCAAGGGTAGTCCAGTTCAGAGGGACAGGGTCCGGTCAAGAGTAGCCCAGTTCAGGGGGTCATGGTCCGGTCAAAAGTAGCCCAGTCGGGGGTCATGGTCCGGTCAAGAGTAGCCCAGTTCAGGGGGTCAGAGTCCGGTCAAAGGTAGCCCAGTTCAGGGGGTCATGGTCCGGTCAAGGGTAGCCCAGTTCAGGGGGTCATGGTCCAGTCAAGACTAGCCCAGTTCAAGGGGTCATGGTCCGGTCAAGAGTAGCCCAGTTCAGGGGGTCATGGTCCGGTCAAGGGTAGTCCAGTTCAGGGGGTCATGGTCCGGTCAGGACTAGCCCAGTTCGGGGGGTCATGGTCCGGTCAGGAGTAGCCCAGTTCAGTAGGTCATGGTCCGGTCAAGAGCAGCCCAGTTCAGGGGGTCATGGTCCGGTCAAGAGTAGCCCAGTTCAGGGGGTCATGGTCCGGTCAAGGGTAGCCCAGTTCAGGGGACCAGGGCCCGGTCAGGACTATGCAGTTCTATTCCTTGCCGGCCAACCGTCCATACATGGAGCTCGGCACTAAACGTGAGTCGAATGGGGAAAACCATGGTGAATCGACCGTACAGCTAGTACGATACGACCCACTGAAACGTAACGCATAAGGGACGGTAGCTCGGGGCTACGCACCCCAGGGCGACGCAACGCAAACGGTGGTCAGTATATCAGAAGTATTACGGGTATTTGCGGATGAATTAAACATTTCCCAGCCATGCACTTGCCCACACAGCTGTCTGGATGGTCCTGTCACACGTGCCGCGTGATCAGCTTGGTTGCGCGTGACTGGAAGCTGTCTGTCCGTGCCGAAATGACACGTGTCCTTGATTTTCAGGAACGACGATGGCGGGTAAAGCCTACTGCTGAATTGTTACGCGTGGCGGCTGTCTGTTTCATCGCTGTGCCTATTCCGACTGGCTTTCGCATTGCCGTTGAGCTCATTAGTGAGAACGCGCTTACGCCAAAACAGCCACCGACTGGAGTGTTTCTCGCAAATAACTCGCTGCCCACCACCTCACCAGCCCGGTGGGGCCGAAGCGATGTGCTTACCGCCACAGAAAACAGTGACGGCCGCCTTAGCTCCGATTGAGACGCCACCAGTTCCCCCTCCCCACCGGTGAATTTTCCTGACCGCGCCGGCCGCGTCCGGCAGGCGACAGCCTAGCCCGCGTGGTCTCCCTCTCTACTGTGACCCCGGCTTCACTGTCCACTCCCCGCAGCGGCGGTGTATATGAGAGAGCCCCTCACGGGCCAAGCCAAGCAAGGGCCAGCCTTGCCTGTCCTGAGCGCAGGCCAAGCACGGGATCCCGGTCGCCGACGAATCGCGAGCGGAACCCACTGAGCACCGCCAGGTGCTCCCTGACCTCGATGCCCCCACCACCACCCCACCACCACGCCGCCACCCGCACTCCACCGCACCACACCGCCTCAAGGGGGAACACTCGGCGGCAGTTGTGAGCACGGGTCGAGAGCTGTCCTACCCAGGCGTCGGCCGGGGGAGGTTCACCCGCCGCTGCTTCCGTGGTCGCGCTGTAGTGACGCGAGCCCAACTCGCCGGGCCACGACGCGGCGCTGTGAGGCGCTGTCGTGCGGAACAGCAGACATGCCAGGGGCGGACGGGCGCGCGCCTGCGCAGAAGGCGCCCGGTGGCAATGCTGGCCGGCGCGTCGTGTCTCTGCGCGGAACACTGCTCCCTCGCCAGACGCGGGGTTAACTTTGGAATCCCCTAGATGGGGTGAGCGGCATGTGAACTCTGCCGCAGCTAACCTGGTCCAGCTCTTTCGAAGCGCACTCACGTCTTTCTCCACTTCTACCAGCACTGATGCATGAGTCCGACATCGTTTATCGGTCGCTGTGTCGGCTGGCTCACCATTCGGGGCGTTGGCCCGGGCCAACCATCTCTGACGGTAGTCTGCTGCCGCCCTCCCTCCAGCACCAGCTCCCCCCCGGTCCGCCAGAGGTCGCGGCAGACAAGCGTGACCCTTCATCCCTCTTTCTCCACAAACTGTATGCGACTAACTCATCACGTGTATGGTGGCCCATCCCGCGTATTCTTCGCGGTCAGTTTGTTTCACTCACTCTACCGTTTCCCGTCCAGCGGGACAGCGTATCCCAGCGCTTACCACCATGACCGCGTACGCACACGGACATGTCATGTCTGCCATGTCATGCCATGTTCGCCATGCCATGCCATGTCCGCCGTGCCCGCGTAGGGCATGGCAGACATGGCATGTAGTAACAATTGGCATGTAGATGGTAGCACACGTGCCCGCTCTAACCGGCGTGCGGCCGTGTCCGCGCCGCTCGCCAGAGGGGACAAGATGCGCGGCGAGACGGGAGAGCGCGTGAAGCAGTTGGAGACCTCGCTCCAGGAGGAGGTGACGGCGCGCACCACGCGCGAGAAGGCGCTGCGCGACGAGGTGGAGAAGAAGCTGGAGGAGATCAAGGTGTACGGCGACGAGGGGCTCAACGGCATCCGCAAGATGACGGAGGTCAGGACGGCAGGGCGAGGCTGCCGGTCGGTGTGCCAGTCGATCCGGCAGTCAAATGATGCAGACGATTGGCATGTTTTGTTGTGTTTTCATGTACGTTAAAGGGCTCAACAACCAAAATTCTCACGACCAGTGATCGCCATCCATGTATTCATGTCAGGTTTCATGTTATCAGTCTTAAGTACGGCCGCACGCTCCGATTATATCGGATGGATCTGTCTATAAATTTGTTTAACTTACCGATTGATCGGGTAACCTCGCTTCGTCCTTTCCCATGCAGTTTGATTTGACCCCACCTGACACCACCACATCCTACAAGAGATGATCTGTGGCGTGTGTCAGCCTGTCTATCTCCACCCTGAATCCACAACAAACTGTTGCCATGGTACAAGTAAGACGCGAATGATGATGCTATCCAACCCGTCGTATCCTGACCTGTCCTGACCTGACCTGTCATGGCCTGGCCTGACCTGGCCTGACCTGACCTGACGGCATCACAGGCGGAGCACGACCAGACCCGGCAGCGGTTCAAGGAGCTGAACGACGGCCTCAACCTGCTGGAGAGCAGCTTCAACGAGGACAAGCTGGAGACGGAGAAGAAGCTGGCCAAGGAGGAGCAGGAGCGGGAGAACCTGGAGAAGGTCAGCTGAAGTTAGCGCGGCGCTGCTCTGCACGGATGATTGTTAGGCTGAGATGGACAGATTAGGGGAAGAGACTAGTTTCACAGATACCTCTACACCTGGGCTGCTTACAGTCCGTTCATCCCACAGCTCCGACCTCAGTGTGCCGTGCGTTTGCGTCTGTCGAGTTCGTCCAGCGCCATGAACTGATCAGATGGGGGATCAGATCAGATAAGTGAGCTGATGTCTGCGCTGCACTGGGCTGAGCTGCGGGAAGCGTGAGGCGACGCCTGCCTCGGTCGTATTCAAACGATGTACCTATCGGACGAATAAGCCCAATGAAAACCCATCTCCAATTCATTTCCACCCGCGTCATCGCCTGACCAGACAGGCTGCTGCGAGCGCGTTGGCACGCGCTGCGCGTGCTCCGCCTATGCTGTTCTTCTGGGCTGCTGACGTCGCCGTCACGGGCCGGCAGGTGATGGATGCCAAGGTGGACGACATCAGCGACCGCCTCCGCATCGGCATGGCTTCCCTGCAGTCGGCGCTGGGCGAGGCCAACAGCAAGGGAGGCCAGCCGGGCCCGCCGCCGGGGCTGCCCATAGAGGAGGTAAGGTGGACACGGTGGCAGAGGTCAGCAGCAAGGGGGGGCCAGCCGGGCCCGCCCCCAGGCCTGCCCATAGAGGAGGTAAGTTGGACACGGTGGGCGAGGTCAGCAGCAAGGTAGGCCAGCCAGGCCCGCCGCCGGGGCTGCCCATAGAGGAGGTAAGGTGGACGCGGTGGGCGAGGTCAACAGCAAGGGAGGCCAGCCGGGCCCGCCGCCAGGCCTGCCATAGAGGAGGTAAGGTGGACAGTGAGGCGGAGGTCAATAGCAGGGGAGGCCAGCCAGGCCCGCCGCCGGGGCTGCCCATAGAGGAGGGTAAGGTGGACGCGGTGGGCGAGGTCAACAGCAGGGGAGGCCAGCCGGGCCCGCCGCCGGGGCTGCCCATAGAGGAGGTAAGGTGGACACGGTGGCAGAGGTCAGCAGCAGGGGAGGCCAGCCGGGCCCGCCCCCAGGCCTGCCCATAGAGGAGGTAAGGTGGACACGCTGGGCGAGGTCAACAGCAGGGGAGATTAGCCAGAGGCGTCAGGACTGACAACCCACCGGCGTCTGGACTGCCCTAGGGGTAGGTAATGTGGAGGGGATAATCGGGCATAGAGGCCAACAGCAACGGACGCACGTCTCTTTCGGAAAGGCTTACAGTTGCCCATTGTATACATGCGAAATAGATGGCATAACGTCAGGAAAATTATGCAACTTGTGTTTAGGCACGGTATTACACAATGTCTGAACAGCACAGCTGAAATACTTCACGGCGGTGGAGGCGTCGAGACTATATAAACCGCGGCCTCCAGCAATAATTAAGATCATCCGAGGATAGCAAGTGTCGCTGGACTCGCTCCCTGCGTGCCAGTGCGCCCACGACTGCCTGATCGCCCTGCCGCTGCGGTCCGCCCGCTGACAGTGTCCCGTTCCCAGATCGAGCGTCTCCAGAACATGAACAACGAGGGCGTGCGGGAGCAGATGGCCAAGTCGATTGCGGACGTAGACACCAAGATCGCGGAGCTCCGCACGCGCGTCGAACAGCAGGACGAGGTCATCGAGAACAAGCTGAAGCAGGTCAGAGGTCACGGTGCTATCAGGCTAGAGGTCACAGCACAGAATCAGGTTGTGGATCGCCGTCCAATCAGGTTATCAGGTCACTATCGATCGGAGAAAGCAGCACAAAGACTGCCACGCCAGACCCTCGTGCAACAGGCGAGAGGTCGTATCGATTGTGGTGGCTGCAGACCGAGTTAGCCGCCAGCTCCAGGTAAACACAAATGGATGTTTATGGATAAGGCAGTACTAACAGCCTTATTTCGCGTAGAGCAACCAGGAGAACGGAAAGATAGGTGCACTGATATTCAGGCTGCATGCCCTTATCAAAACGAATATCAGCGTAAATGGATGTCAGAAATGATAAACAACTGATGAAATGATAACGAAAAATGATAAGATAATAATGGACAACTGATTAAACCCATAACAGGGCAATCTGCAAGCGATTCGAGAGCGCCCAACAACAGAACCCCTCGACACAACACAAGCTAGTCATGTGGCATGACAAAATGATTATTGGTTACATATGGGATGAATTGAGCGGACCTGAGTATGCGTGCGGTCACAAACACGGTATCATAGCGACCTCCTGCCATCAGAAACATAACACTATAACTCTGTCACCATCTGAGGTGGTAACGGTCTGCTTTCGCAGGCGGAGCGGTCGGACGACAACGAGAGCAACATGATGGGCGACAAGCTGACGCAGAAGATGGACTCGGTGATGTTCGCCCAGGAGAGGATGAAGCGCCAGGTGGACCAGCTGGAGGATACTGTCAAGGTCAGGGCGAGGGGCCGGCTGCGGCTGGACGCGTCTGGCTGGTGCCGCAACTCGGCCAGAGTCTCTGGACAGTGCCAGCGTTGTAATGGTCCCAGGTGTTCGACCGCAGCCTCATGTTGTAGGCGGAAATCGCGAATGGGCGCTCTCCGGTAGGTTAAACAAGGCGTCTCGTATCGCATGTCTATCAAGAGTTGGCAGCGATGTCTCAAGTTGCAAGAAGACCATTTCAGTTCAGGGTTTTGCGTGGAAGATGATTGCTGAGTTAAATCCTTCCGGAAAGTGCGTTCGTTGAGGCTTGCATTTTATGCCAATTTGCTTGTGGTGCTGGTCGTTTTAGGCCATATTTTATCTGTTCGTCGTCTATTAAGTTGGCTTTATGTTATCGTAGTGCTTGCTCGTCAGCGGTATCTGGAATTCGCCCGTGTCTGTTCAGCTGGCGCCTTCTCCTCAAGAGAATCTGGCCTCCACACGTGTCCGTTACTCCGGGGTGCCCACTTTTGCCAGAGGTGGTCATTTCGCACACGAGAGCTTTCGTGGAGGGACCGGTCCAAGACGTTTTCTTCAGGAGTGACAGTTTCCCCAGTATTTCCCTCACAGATGGCAGTTCGCCAAAAGCATCCGCTCCCCTCAGTGATGTTTTCTCACGAGAGAAGCTATCTCAGCGCAGGCTGTTTGACGGAAGGCTTCGTACCTCAGGCGCGTCCACTTTTTAGGAGTGATCGTTCCCGCTAGTATCCGTTCCTCAGAATCGCCGTTCCTGAGGCGTCACAGTTCCTCAGGCGTCACCGTTCCTCAGGTTTCCCCGTTCCTCAGGCGTCGCAGTTCCTCGGGCGTCACCGTTTCTCAAACGTCACAGTTCCTCAGGTTTCACCGTTTTTCAGGCGTCATCGTTCTTCAGGTTTCACCGTTCCTGAAGCGTCACCGTTTCTCAGGCGTCACCGTTCCTCAGGCTTCATCGTTCCTGAGGCGTCACCGTTTCTCAGGCGTCACCGTTCTTCAGGTTTCACCGTTCCTCAGGCGTCACCGTTCCTCAGGCGTCACCGTTCCTCAGGAGCGCTTATTGTCCACTCGTATCCACTCCTCAGGAGTGTCCGCGCGAGATCGCCGAGGTGAAGGAGCAGCTACAGGAGACGGAGTCGCGGCTGAACAAGAAGCTGGAGCAGGAGACGCGCGAGAGGACCGAGGACGTGGAGGACTTGCGGCGCGACCTCGGCCGCCTGATGGGCTCAGAGGACAGCGGCGGGGGTACCAGTCTGGTGAGTCCGATGGTTTAGTTCCCCCCGCGCCCTTCCAACGTCAATATCGACCGCAGTTGGTCGCCGCAACTCTTCATTGCATATAACTCCGTAATCTGGCAATCAGGAATCTTCTTTTGGCTTTACATTTCAGTCACCACCATTCGCAGTGATACAGAATTTTTGTGAGTCTTACTCTGTCGCAAAGCCTCGCTTTAACGCAGGAAAGCCCATCCACAACGCCGCCCAGATTAGTCTGCATGACGTCTGTCAGCATCAATACGTCTGTATGGGCTCGTTCGTCCAGCTTCAGTGAAACCTGCCGGTGTCCACAGGCTCGCGTGCAGCAAGACGTGGACGACACGCAAACGTCCGTCACCAAGCTCGCCGAGGCCGTGCAGATCATCAAAACCACGCTCGGCGAAAAGGTTAAGGATGAGAAGAGAACGGTAAGTGAAACGCTGACCATCGTCGGCTGCCAGAATGAGGCGATCATTCGTTCTCCACGTTTCTCGTCGGAGGGAATTGTGGTTATCTTAAGCCAAGGTCAATGATTTTTCTTTCGATTCTGTAGTCTACCTTTTCATGGCGAGAACGCGTCATTGTATGTCTAACGTCCTCTCTTAGGAAGAAAAGACACGCTCGTTGGTTGCTTACTGCTAAGGTTCTCCTCCCTCGCTCTGCCTTTCAGCTGCCGTAATGAAACATACGACCAACGCCGGTCAATCCGCTCCTTTGTTGGCTTAGGTGAATAGTTCGATAAAAGCAGGCCACGGTGCTCATACATGCATAACTGACCCAGCACGCCTTTGAGTAATCTGGCGGGAGGATTCTGACCATTAGACCACCCGTTCCGCCCCCAGCGCGAGCAAGAGACGGAGGTGTTGAAGCGGGATGTGGAGAGACTGGACGCCAAGACGAGGGATCTCAAAGAGCGCATCAAACACCCCAGAGGTAGAGCCACGCTGCATGAACTTGTGTGTACACCTACCAGGACGTGCTGCCGCTCTTCTCCGGTTAAGGATGCTTGATGTGCTGGCGCTGCTTAAGATGGTGTGTCGAACCTCTTCCTGCCGCTTTTTCTGTCGCAAAACCAGAGGGTTCTTTCTCGCTGTGGCTAAATGTTCCCTGCTGTGCAAATGAGTTGGCACAGCCGGTACGGCCAGCCAACGTGTGCCTTCGCCTGGCTAGGATCATAAAGCTCCCGTTGGAAGATGGTACAGCGGTCGGAGAGCAGCGGGTACCGGGGGAGTACCGGGAGTACCAGGAGCACCGGGAGTACCGGGAGTATGGGGGAGTACCAGGGACACCGGAGTAGTGCCGGGAGTTACGGGGGAGTACCAGAAGTACCAGGAGTACCGGGGGTGCCGGGGGACGGCAGTAGCTCACGCCTTCGGCTACAGCTCGGGGATCAGGAGCTTCCACGAAATTCGAGTATCTGCTGCTTTTGTGGTGAACCCAACTTACTGGGGGACCCAAATCCAAATCTAATCTGGTGAATCCAGTCCGTGGTGGGCCCAAACCTCTGGGTTTGGGGGCCCCAATGCGGGCATTGCGGCTTACAAAGCAATATTTAGGGCAGAAAGTTGACATGTTCACCTTTTATTTCCTGTTAACCACATGGAGATGGCAGTAAATGGGCTGTCAAAAACAAAGTTGCTCTCCGGCCGCTTACCTCTTCACCCCTTTACCACTTCGCTTTGTACCTTTCCTTGTGCTGTACAGTGCTCACCGGTATTGCCGGTGTGATTTCGCAACTTTACTCGGCGGTGCACGTCTGCTGTGCTGAGCTTTGCTTCGCAACACGGCGTTCCGCCGGGCCACACCCGCTGTTGACCTCCGCCGCCCCGCTCGGCCACTCACCGCGCTTAGCTGGCCCATGCCTGCGTGTCCCCACTCGCTCAGCTAAGCTCGCGCTCTTGAACGCCAGCGTACAAGAAGAAGAAGCAAGGGGACGCGGCGCCGGCGCCTGAGGACGGACCGAACGCCGACGGCGAGGAGGGCGGGGAGGACGGAGAGCACGGGAACGGCGGAGGAGCAGGAGAGGAGGAGGGAGAGGGTGAGGACGGCGAAGAGGGAGGAGGCGCCAAAGCGCCTGAGGAGGATGCAGCTGCAGAGTCGGAGAAGGAAGACGCTGGCGCTCCTGAAGAACCAGCAGCTGCAGAGTCGGAGAAGGAGGACGCCGGCGCGCCTGACGAGCCATCAGCTGCGGAGCCGGAGAAGGAAGGCGACGTCGAGCCGGAGGGAGCAGATGCTGGAGGCCAGGAGGGAGGCGAAGGCGAAACCCCGGTGGCTGACGGAGGCGGAGACGAGCCCTAGACGGTCCCTCCAGGAGCGCGAGGCCTCCGCACCTGACGAGACGGTACCGTGCCGCCCCGAGCCGCGCGCGGCCGCGGCCCGGCCCAGACGCCGCAGCACACTCACTGCCGCTGCCGCCACCCCCACCGGAGCCGCGCTTGGGGCCGCACGGTGTGTCACTTCGGCACCGCCCCTCACCGCCCGCTGACCGGGTCCGGCCGAGGAGCGGACACCTGACCAGACACGCGACGGGACAAAGCTGGGTCACAGGGAGGCACTCTGGTGTACGGTGATGCATTTGACTACTGAGCGTTGGTGTAACTGTAAATCATATCTGGAGACATTCCAGAATTTACTCTCATTGTTTTCTTCTGACACGATGTGTGCAGTAAGCTTATGGGCCCCTGCGTCTTCGTATGGGCCATAAACCCCTCTTTTGCGTCGTGCTCTGCCTCAACGAGCACGTGCCACGATCACCCCGTGGCTCATAGCTGCAGTGAATCGCTTAGAATCAAACCTGAGGTCGTCCGCCGCAGTCACAATATGACATGGTGACAGGTGCGCCATGCTCCACAGATTATATCGACGACTACTAAGCTGGAATCGAGACGAGGAGTGTGTGAAGGCCAGTCGGACCCGCTCCGGACGGAGCAGACGGCTGGCCTCAGTACGGGTCAGAAGGGCGACACGTGCTGCCTCAGATCAGCTGACGGTCCGGAATCCCGGACAGGCTGATTTGACCGATCGTGTGATCAGCTGACCGCCCTGAGTCACAACCAGACCCAGCGAGTCGGCCTGGCCGGCTGTCCGGTCAGTTGGCCACCTTGAGTCACGACCAGATCCAGCGACTCGGCCTGGCCGGCTGTTCAGTCGGCTGATCGACTCAGAGATCAGAGTCACAGTCGGCCTCAGAGATCTGAGCCAACTCACCGTCTGCCCGGCTGACTGTTCAGCACCGCGGCTGGACCGGGTGACTCTTCAGCCCCGTGTCTGAGCCAGCCAGCTGTTCTGATTCGTCTCCGATCAGCTGATCCCACGGAGCCGGCAGCGATGAGTCCGCCACGCCGCGACTCCACCTTTCGACTCACCAAGCCTCGCGCCCACAACGCCGCTGCCGCCGACGGCACCGCCCAGCCGCTGAGTTAGCACCTCCACACAGCCGAGCCTGTCCGGGTGTCACAGCGTCACTAGCTGACGTCGCCCTTACCGCCGTGCTCAGCATCTCTCGCACCACGCCTCCTCCCTCTCACCCCTACCCCGCCCCGCCCTGTCCGAGTCCTGGAGTGCCCCGAAACGCACTCCACGACAATCCCGGCTTCTAGATCGCCTGGATTCCCGGGATGCACGTGCGCTGCTTCCCTGCCCGCTGGTCGGGACGCGCACCATCTCTCCGAGTGTGTGTGTGTGTGTGCGTGCGTGCGTGCGTGCGTGCGTGCGTGCGTGCGTGCGTGCGTGCGTGGGCGAATGGGAGCTCCCTGCCCCGTAGCGCCTGTCCGCCTGCCACGCGCCGGTCGCGCGCCTCGAAACAGCCTGTGATAGCGGCAGGGGGTGAGGGCCGCCTCCCCGCCTCCCCGGGAGTTCGCCGGTTCCAGGCTCGCGCCTCTCGCTCCAGCCCAGGCTCCGCGGGAGGCGAGGCTCCGCGAGCTCCCCGGGAGGCTCGCCTGCGGCTGCCTTGTGCCGGGCTCCTGCCTGGTAGGGCCACTGGCACGGGCCAGGCCGGCCTGGCCCACGGTCGATTCGGCTCGTGGCTCTCAGAGTTGTTGGCACGGGTGTTGTGCAATATGCTATCATCGTTGAGCAGCCATAGTACACCTGTTCCGGGAGCCACGATGCTCCAACCAGAGAAAACCCAGGTGCATTACTTTTTTGAGGCGAGCCAAAAACTTTAAGGAGCAGGTTGGCCACTGTCCATTTGGCACGTACTGTTGAAATATTGCACACCATTTCTGTTCGATACGCCATTCCGAATGTACCTGTTATTCATGTATTTTTGCTACAGGAGCTGTTGAGGAGTGCTTAAAGATAGCCAAAAGAAAAAAAGCCCGCGGTACTAGTGTCAATGCGTGTGATGAATTTGTCCGCTGTAATATTGGCGCATTCGTGTCCATTCCGTTCTGCGATCGGAAAGTAGTGAAGGGATGCATTCTTTTCTCAATATTGTCTTCAGCTACGGCGCAAGGCTGTTGGATTTGCGGTGTTTGGTGAGTTTCTGATTTTGTTCCTGCTTGTGGTCCAGGCAAACTGAAATCCCCACCACCGGTCTAGTGATGTTTTGACACGGTTGCTTATCGATCATCCGTTGTCGATTAGATGGCACGATGTTTTGTCGCATTATACGGTTATTTATTGCTGTTTGCCGTGTTTTGAGGACAAAGATGAACAAAAGGAAGGAGGTGCAACAAAGAAACATCAGTGACCACAAACCAAGCCGCACAATGAGTGTGCGTCCGACGTCGGAGGAAACGGCTGGTGGTGCAGCGCGTGCCAAACGAAAAAAGTAGCTTCGACTATGCACGCTGGACAATAATTGGCCGCTTGTGCCGGTGAGTGTCGTTGAGGCAATCACGGCAGACACGACACGGCAATCACGGCAATCACGGCTGAAGGCTGAAGCATTCTCATAAACCAATAAAGCTTATTCGTCCATAATATTGGCGCGTATGAATCGCACGACATACATCACCAACTAAAAGACAAGTTTGTTATGAGAACGATGCATACCTGGACAACCAAACGTCTGAACGCCGTTTAAGTATTGTTTTGCTCGAACCAGCGGGACGATGGTCATGACCATGATCATGATCGTGGTCATGATCATGATCATCATGATCATATCGCATGGCATATTTTGGCAAATACTAAGGGTAAATGAAATCAGACCACTGAGAGTAAATGGAATCCAACGATTCCGAAATGCATAGAAAAGGGTCTTATCGTTGCTCTTCATAGTCTTACGAAACTTATGCTCGGAGAAGTTCACTTATTGCATGCGCGCGCTAATGCAGGGACGGTATTCCTTGCATCTTGGCCAGCAAGGGGCTAACATTGTATGAATATTGCCAGCCCAGTTAATTTCGGTCAGCTCTATCGACTAATTCAATTCACTCAATATTATGCTGATGGTCCAGGCGTTTGCAAATACGCACACTTCAAAGCTGGATAACTACGGTTAGTCTAGTTGAACGCGCCCATGATTAATAACTTTTCGTCTGGGTAACAGTTAGTCGGGTTGTATGACCTTATGGTTTCTATGGTTCTGTCTGGTTTTATATTTCATTGACCTATATTGGGAACTGATTGCTAGGAGGCTGCCTTGACCGCTTCCCGGCAGATTGCTGGCGTCCACACAGTGCGGATATGTAAGCTGCCTGTCATTTGTGGACGGCACATTCGTCTAGACTGCGCAATATCTTTAAAGCATGCATCTGCTCTGGTTGCCGGGACCTGGCGTTTTTCCTTCGAGCGACTGGACTTATCAGAAGCGTTTCCCGAACTGCTTCCAGAAGGAACCAAAATTCAGACTTCAAAAGCAGATTTTTAACTTCGGCGTGTTCCTAGCACCCGGGACGCTGTGGCTTCCGCTACGTCATCGGCCTGATCCCATAAGCTAACACGCCGCCCACGCAAAAATGGTACTCGCCGACCAGCCTCGATCGGTGCTAAGGCAAAAACATTACGGAATTATTGCACAGGCCCATTTATTACACTACGTGTGGATAAAGGCTGTATGGGGCGTGACCGAAGCGCAACCAGGGGAGGGGCAGTAGCGTAACAGGGGGAATGACGTCAGACGTGACGGCAGTGTGACGTTACACTCATGTGTGGTTGCAATCCGTGCCAGTTATTTATGTAAAAAACGAATTCAAACCAGGCGGATGACGTCAGCTTTCTCTCATGATAAACAACACGTCGTCCTTGTCCCGTGCCTCTGCGCAATGACGAGCTAAATGGGTGTTCACTTTTAGGACGCTATGCTTAACGCAGTTTGGTTGCACGCTTAACGCAGTCTGGTTGCACGCTTAACGCTGTCCGGTTGCACACTTAACGCAGTGGCACCAGGCAGGGAGAGGGGGGGGGGGGGGGGGGGGTGTTCGCCCGACGCGACCAGTGTCAGCAGGAATGGCTTGAAAACAGCCAAAAATCCGCAACGTGAGTTATGGACGATTCCTGAGGAGAGCTCCTGGTAAAGCGAAACACGGTACAGATCGAAGGATTACGCCACAACTTTACAAATTTCGTTTAAAAACGTCTTTTGGCGGATCATTGCTCTTAAAAGGAACGCTGCAAAAACATAACTGTGGATCCACAGCACGTGCCGAGCGCGCTTGATAAGACGTGCGTTCGTCTCGTAGATTTCCCCTTCCTCTCTCGGTAAAACCATGCTCAGTCATGTCGTTGTGGCCTCGGTTCGTCCAGGTCCGAGATCGAACTCTGTTCGGAATGTGCGATGTTTTCCAATTGGAAATTTATCCTTCTCGCTTGAACCTAATGGGTGGGTAAAATTGCATCATATTGGAAGTTTGGATGACAAGCAAGGTTGTTCAGAAAGCTTACAAGCAAATGCTTTGAAAATAGTTCAGCAAACCTCGTAAATAATGACGTTTTTTTAAAACAAGAAATGGAACTACGGGCCGTGAGTCACGATGGCCAACCGACGGTCCACGGTACCCCACAACCACTCGTTTCGCACATGGCCTCCACTACAGCTCAATCGCAACGAATTTCCTGTCTCCTGCACGGCCGCAATTTTCGTCTGGGCCCAATACCCCTGAATGGGCCGTAGCTTGTCCAGACTGGTTTCGCTAATTTTTTTGTAAAAAACTCACAAAGTTCGGACCACGCACGTTCGGGTTCAGCGCGATACATTTTATTGACACAGAAGTGCAGGTACTGTAAATATTTGGAATGCATCACGAAGTTAAATGAAAGCGCGTAACAAAATAATACAAAGAGTTGAAAAATACATCCCATTAAAACATCCCAGCTGTCAATCCGCTTGAACACGAATGGATACGTCTGATGCATACAACTTCATTTCCCGCGCCTACAGCACAACCGAACTAATAATAACCACGCCCGCATAAGCCACAGGGGTCACCGCGGACTTCCTACACATGTTGCGTTCCCTATGAACACACCATCCCTTCCGTTTCCCCGGCCCTGCCACGTACGCCAGGGCACAGCGGCGGTGGCTGCCCGAGCCGGCACAGACCGGCCCTGGCGGCTGCCCAAGCCGACACAGGCCGACCCTAGAGGCTGCCCGAGCCGACACGGACCGACGCTAGCGGCTGTCTGGCCCGAGCCGACACAGGCCGGCCTAGCGGCTGCCCGAGCCGGCACAGACCAGCCCTAGCGGCTGCCCGAGCCGACACAGACCGGCCTAGCGGCTGCCCGAGCCGACACGGGCCGACCCTAGCGGCAGCCCGAGTCGACACAGGCCGACCCTAGCGGCTGCCCGAGTCGACACAGGCCGACCCTAGCGGCTGCCCGAGCCGACACAGGCCGGCCCCAGCGGCTGCCCGAGCCGACACAGGCCGGCCCTAGCGTCACGTCAGCCGCGCTGGCAGGCGGGTCGACGGACGAGACGCAGGACACTATTCCGCAACAGCAGCGCACTAGCGGACCGCGGGCCACGCAGGCACACGAACAGGCAGAGTACACGGGAAGTAATGCCCGACAACAGTGCACGCTTTGCGCTGGCGGGGAAAGCAGGGAGCACAACCAGCAGCCAATGGTTCTGCTAGGAACAGAAGCTCGCCGGTCATCACCTCTACCTGCGTTCACACGCTGACAGCGCGGGGCGCGCGGGGAGACGCCAAGGAAGAACACGAGGGTCACGCTATAGCGGCGCGCAATAACAACACTTTAAAACACGACGAGTCACACACCGACATCCGCGCGACAGGAACTGGCACGAGACGTGAACACAACAACCAAACGCTGGACTGAACCGCTGCTGCGTGACAAGGAGCCGCGGTCGACGCTTAGGACACCGCGCGTGCGAGTCGCAATAACAATAAAAGTATGGAGACAACGAGCCTCGGGCTGCGTAAAACGGGTCATGCTACACTTTCACCACTGACACTAACATGCACCACCCGGGCTTAAGCTCGACGCGGGCGGCACACGGGCCCCGCCCATCTGACAATCCAGCCGCTATCCAGGAGCGCTGTTCGGTCAGCTCTTGCGTCACCAGCGCTGCCGACACCAGCCGGACTGTGCGTGCCGCTGGTGTGTTCGGCGGGCAGGCGGCGGCTGCCGCCGGGCTGGAAGTGCCGCCGTACCGCAGAGCTGCGCCGGCCGCTCCCGCCCTCTCTCTCTCTCTCTCTCTCTCTCCTCCGGCCTCCCGGCGCTCGGCGGCGGCCGGGGCGGCTCCAGCCGCGGCGCGGCCGGCGCCACAGGCGGGCGAGGCTGGACACCGGACGGGCGGGAGCGGCCCGGACGACGCGTAACGGTCCGCCGACTTCGCCCGGTCCGGTCCGACCTTGCCCTAGCTCGGCCGTCACTGGCTCGCCCTCGCCCGCCCCGGACGGGAGGGGGCTCCGACTGACCAGTTCTGGCCTTGACAGCGGCGCCCCTGGCCTTGCCTGCTGACCCAACCTGAGCTGGTCCGTCCTGATCCGACCCCGCTTCATCCGCCCTGACCTGACCCGGCTCGCCCCTGCGGCCGCGACCGGTCGCGCCCGGCCGGTCAGCCCTCGGGCCACGCCATCTGCAGCATGCGCGCCTGGTTGTGGTGGGAGACGCGGATGACGCACGGCCCCTGCTCCCACGGCTCGCCGTCCAGCTGCATCGGCACCTTGGAGCACAGCGTGACCTGGGCGACCCCGCGGCACCGGTTAGTTACAGGTGCCGAGCTCGAGAGCAGTGCACCGCGCCGGCTGATGCTTCGCCGGACGCTGACTGGCTGCTGCTCATCTCATCTGGTCTCGTTTGTCACGCAGGATCGTGACATATCAGACTTGGCCGTAATTATGTGAATGCATCTCTGCCGTCCAAAGGTAAAACTGGCGTAACTACCACCACGCAAACTGACCAGGAGAAGCACTTTCAGCTTTCGGCGCATCGAACCACTTATACCCCTAGAAAGGGAAATTTGGACATATTTCGGAAGCAAATATTTCCGTATTTGTGTCTTTAGGTCACAAGATGCAGGTCTTCGAGCTAAATCGACTATCGACAACTCTATTTCCAGGAAATTGCGCTACACATTTTCACCTTTTGCTGCCAGAACCATATCACGTGGGTCTATCGCTATCGTGGGCCTATCGCTATCGTGGGTCTATCGCTATCGTGGGTCTATGTATCAAGTGGGCGATAATAACCGCGCGAGCCGCCCTCTGGGATGAAAACAAACACGACATGGACGGCTGGAACACATATGCACGCAGCCAACCAGCCAAGGTGGCAGGTCTTGCCCGGTTGTCCCTGTGCGGCACGCTCGTCTCGGGTCACGAGTCCCAGGTGAGGGGATCTCCCCCGACCTGACGCAGGCAGAGGCTAACCTCCCAGCCCATAGGCATGGCCACGCGCTCAATCGCCGCAGCTAGGAGCGGCGGACCTGCCGCAAGCCGCAGGGTGCGGGCTCGAGGCCTAGTTTCGGCAAGCAGTTGCATTGTGAGAAACTTTAACGAACGAAAGAATGTTTAGCGAACGAAAGATGTTACATCTTTCGTTCGCGGGGTACGGACGTAGGCGTCCCTGAGGTATTAGTTTTCAAAAATAACTACACTCCATGAATGTGGCTAGCCTTTGATTTGATATCAAATGGTCCAAGACTCAAAATCATCATGGATAATGCCCCGTTTCTGGCCCTGCACCGCGCGATCTAAGCAGGGTGCAGGGTACGTGCTTGCTTTTATCTCATGAGGCTCACCGCGGGCGGCGTTTCGGTTTTTCCCGCTACAGTTGACATAGCACACTGCGACGCCGATGGCTACAGCTGTTCAACAAGCCAACGTCACAAACCAAACCGCATCTCTGCTATTGACGCCAGAGCGGTGCTAGGCGAGCCCGCCCGCCCTGCCCCTGCCCCGGCGCCAGGAGCGGCCGTCCGGGGCCGCGCCGCTGCGCCGGTGCTGCCACCTACCTCGATGGTGCGGGCCTGCCCGAGCCGCAGCGGTTCGGACAGGCCCACCTGCATCTGGGCGATGTGAAACGACGAGTAGACGCAGAACACCTCCAGTAGGCCGTCGTCGGCCCGCTGGCAGCCGGCGGGCCCGGCGCCTGCGCCGCGGGGCAGATGGGGGTCACTACCAGAGGGGCGCGGCGGCGGTCCGACCAATCACCGCACAGGCCGAGCTCTACCGCATTCGCACGAACGCGCCGCGGCAAGCGATGTCAGGCGATCACATTATGGTGGTCTGGTGAACAACAGCACGCCGTTGTGTTATGGAGCCAACGCTGGTGACTCGCGCACACGGGCGGCGTGGCGTCCAGATGGCAGCACCGTCGGAGCCTGCCCAGGTCAGCCGATGCCTGGATGCGCGGGTTCGGCGCGAGACGAACGGAGACGACAGGACACCACGGCGCAATGGATCATCGAAGACCTCCGGAGACCAGACTACGCGACTCTCGAAGTCCACAAAGCTTCGCCCCATCTCCGTAACTGAGCCACGCTTACCAGAACCAAGCCCCGCCGCTGCTGCGCTCCAAGACACCTGTGCGGACCCTGTGCCAGCCCAGTTCCCCACCACCAGCCCCGCCACCTCTGGACAGCACCCACCCTGTCCCAGCTCCCAGGGCCTGACGCCAGCGCCCCAGGTGGCGATGTTCTGCACCACCAGCGCCTCGATGTCGGGCAGCTCCACCAGCCGGCCGTCCATCTTCAGGGTCAGCTTGCGCTGCAGGTCCTTGCACTCGCGCTCCAGCACGTCCTTGGTGCCGTAGCAGAAGTAGATCAGCTGCGGGCGACAGGGCAGGGAGGCTGTCACACCCGGGGGTTGGGGGTACGTTGAGACGGCCGGAAGGCGTCGGAAGAGAGTCCGGGCACGCTGTCACTCACAGGCGCTTCAAGGTGGCGTAATCGATTGAGAGTCTGCCGACGCGACTATCTCGCGGACCACGCAAAAACGTGAGCGCACGTGCACGAAACCGGAAAGATTCAAACCCTAGTTTTATCATGGTAGAGGAGAATACGCTAAGTAAGCACGCAAACCCGAGAACGAAGTATCATAGACACCCGCAGAAGCCACAGTCAATGAGTGCTCAGCTGACTGAATAGTCACCTTTTCTTTGGATTATATCAGTGTCTGTGCTGTTTTGTGTTGCCATTATATGGATCAACTCATCAAAAGGGTCCAGAGTCTGGACTTCAGACATACATGTCGTTCAATTCTACTTGAGACACAAAACAGTCAGAGCAGATAAATGATAAACCACCGTCAATTAGGGAAACTTAACTACCCATAGCAAGTGAACGGGCAGCCTATGACCTATGAACATCTCCCAGATCTTCGCAGCGACCCCACCCGAACAAACACGCGCCACGTGACTCAGCCAAAGCTTCCGGAGCACACCCGGTCGGCAGGTCAGGAGTTTGGCTGAAGGGGCGTGCCCAGGCCTGGCCACGCGTCAGCCCGCCTCCTCTCGGGCCGGAGCGCACCTTGTTCACCAGCTGGCTGCTCCAGGTGCCGGCCCGCCTCCCCCTCTCCAGCCGACTGTTCAGGGAGTCAGCTCGCCCCCTCTCGCGCCCGCACGCACCATGTTCACCAGCTGGCTGCTCCAGGCGTCAGCTCGCCCCCCAGCCGGCTGTTCCATGTGTCAGCCCCCCTCTCCCCCCCCCCCCCTCTCGGGCCGGCACGCACCAGGCGTCAGCCCGTCCCCTCCCCCCTCTCGGGCCGGCAGGCACCTTATTCACCACCTGGCTGCTCCAGGTGTCAGCCCCCCTCCCCCTCTCGGGCCGGCACGCACCAGGCGTCAGCCCGTCCCCTCCCCCCTCTCGGGCCGGCAAGCACCTTGTTCACCAGCCGGCTGCTCCAGAGGTAGTGCGGCGACTCGCGCGTCTTGTGGAAGTTGAGCGTCACCAGCGCGTCCACGCCCAGGCTGACGTAGTTGGTCATGCGAACCGTGGAGCCGGGCAGGTGCACGTGCCGCAGGGGGTCCAGCTGCACCTGCAGCACGGCCAGGGCTCGGCGGTCAGCTGCTGCACCTCCGGCAGGGGAAGGGGCGGGGCGTTAGCCGGTACACCTCCGACGGGAAGGGGCAGGATCAGGTACATCCGCTTCACGGGGGTCACATGAGCCGGCAGCCAGTGTGCTCCACCGAGCAGTGCCAGCGTGCCAGGTCAGTAACGTACCTGGGAGCTACGGGATGTTAATTATAGCCGGACCTACGCGGGGGTCACGGGTCCGTTACATTCTAGCAGGCGAGAGGGTTGACCAGAATAAATCTACCTGACGGCTGTTGAAGCTTCTCTATAGTTGATCTTTCATGTTTGGGATATCAGACTCAATATTCGCATGCGTCGACATATGTATTAGTGTATTCGCAAATATCAGAGTGTTCCTACAGTTAAACCCATAGATATTCCGAAAACACCCAAGCTCAAATCGACCTTAACCAGCTCATCGCATCAGCTGTTTTTGGTTCTACCAACCACGGATTAGGCAGAACCACAAAAGAAAACTTCGCACACATTGGACCTCGCCTCTTACATAATCGCACAATCTCAGATATAGTTGATGCTGTCCAAGCGAGTATAATGGCGTCAGTAGATACAGTAGCTTAATTACTTTACCACACGTTTTAGATGCAAGCAAAGGCCTCAACAATGGAGGGGGGGGGGGGGGCTCAGTGGAGCAAATCATATCCTACACTGATGCCTTCCTATCCAGCTATCCCTGAAAGCAGGTCAAACCGCGAGGGCACGCCACCCGGATCGGCACAGCACCAGCTCAGTCAGCGGCGCGGCCGTCGCCGGGGCCCGCTCACCAGCCAGCGGTCGACGAGGATGACCCGGGCGTCAGCGAGCCGCCGCATGACCCGCTGCGGGTCCACCTCGGTGTAGGCCTCGCCCGAGCCGAGCACGCGCGACAGGTCGTTGCCGGTCCCCAGCGGCAGGATACCGACGGCCGGCGGCGGCTGCGCGACACCGCCAGCGTCAGCGGACAGCGCCACCAGCGGCGGCCCAAGCAAACACCGCTGCTGGTGGCGGCGCATAGATGGCGGCAGAGACACGGGCGGACATGTCGGCGCTCATTGGCTGGTGATCGGTGTGGAAATGTGCTTGATTACGGTTAACTCATGCTGGAGCACACCCACTGGCAGGACGGCGGTGGACGGAGACTTGATCGGTGCCAGTAAAGCTTTACCGCAGTGTGACGCCGCGCTGGTCGGTCAGTGTGTACATTTGGTACATAATCACGCTTCCCAAACACCTGATGGACATGAGACCATCCGACCACGCAAATAAGCTTCGCACGAAAAGGTTCAGGGCTTACAGAAACGGAAATATGTTCAACACGTTCAAGAAATATGTTCAACACAGAATGCTCTGCACCTGCCGTCCGTGCGGAACTGGTACAGCTTAACATAATCCAACTTCTTCAAATGCAACAATACATGGAGCTGAGCAGCGCAACTGGCAATCACAATTTTACCCTGATGCAAAACGACAACAGTGCCAGAGCAGTGCAGTGGACCTGCCTCGAGCTTGAGATTGTCGATGGCGTTCAGTACCCAGTCGACCGTGCCATCACCTCCGGCCACGAGAACGCGACACCTCTCGGAGCCCACCAGGTGGCACCACTCTAGGCCGTCCTCCGGCCGCTGCTCCGCCAGGTCCACCACCTGTCGGCGACATCGACAACTGACAGTCCGGATGTGGCTCACTAGATGGCACCATTCCCGACCGTCCTCCGCGGGCTGCTCCACCAGGGACGCGATCTGGTAGAGACACCGGCAAAGTAGCTGGGGTCTTCACCAGTTCTGGTGGTAGGCCTCCCCCCCCCCACCCCCCCCACTACCACCACAATGGCATGGTCAAATACCAACGCACAAGTCAACTACTGGGCAAAGACACTGTGAACTTATTTTGTTACGTGACCCACTGCAGCTATCAACATTGGAACATATGACAATGCTTGAATCCTTCATTCGAGCTGGTATGAAAACAAATAGACGCAATTATTGGTTAGTACTGACATCAGGCAAAAATGTGAACCATGATATGCGTAGGGAGAACGGAAGATGACAAAATCAACACCGTCACATACAACGACGACACGAAAGAGACACGACAACACGAGCTAATCCCACAGAATCCGCCATGTTCTGATCCACATTTCACCCAAACTGCAATCGCCGAGTCTATACCACAACAGCGACGCCGACTTCGGCGCCAAGCGCAGGCCTGGTCGGCCCCGTGGATTCAATTTCGGCTGGGGGTCGAGCGACGGGGCGTGACCGGGCTGGGGTCGAGCGACGGAGCCGGGCTGGGGTCGAGCGACGGAGCGTGACCGGGCTGGGGCCGAGAGACGGAGCGTGACCGGGCTGGGTTCGAGCGACGGAGCGTGACCGGGCTGGGGTCGAGCGCCGTGGCGTGACCGGGCTGGGGTCGAGCGCCGGAGTGTGACCGGGCTGGGGTCGAGCGACGGAGCGTGACCGGGCTGGGTTCGAGCGACGGAGCGTGACCGGGCTGGGTTCGAGCGCCGGAGCGTGACTGGACACCACCCGGTGCCGGCGGCGGGGCAGGCGGCGCGCTGACCTGCGCCGCCTGCCCCGGGCCTGCCTGCAGGCGGCGTGCTGACCTGCGCCGGGTTGAGATATCTCCGGAACGCCGAGAGCACCTGCTCGCCGTCATTGTTCCCCGACTTCCGATTACCTGCGGACAGGCCGCTCCACCGGCGTCAGAAGCATACGGGGTCCCAGCTGAGTACGCCCGCTGAGTACGCCCGATGGGTACAGTCACGTCAGAGGCAGACGGGGTCCTAGCTGGGTACGCCGGCTGGGTACAGTCACGTTAGAGGCAGACGGGGTCCCAGCTGGGTACGCCCGCTGAGTACGCCCGATGGGCACAATGACGTCAGGGGCAGACGGAGTCTCAGCTGGGTACGCCCGCTGGGTACGCCCGCTGGGTACAGTTCCGTCAAAAGCAGACGGGGTACCAGCTGGGTACGCCCGCTGAGTACGCCCGATGGGTACAGTCACGTCAGAGGCAGGTGGGGTCCCAGCCGAGCACGCCGGCTGGGTGCAGTCGCACGCCGCTGCGCACGAGGTCTGCGATGCAGAGCTGGGTGCAGAGCACGCCGCTGCGCACGAGGTCTGCGACCGGACCTTTGACCCACGCCAAACAAACAGGAGCGCGGCGGCCGCCGACAGTGAGTGCCTGCGATGCACGTGATCAGAATCCCGACTGTTCTGCCGATGTTCGCGTACACGCCCGCGGATCTACGCGGACAGAGCGACAACACAAATTGGAGGTACAACGGCAATATAACTAAGAGGTATAACATGTGTTTTATCTGGATGGTTTGAGAGCAGAACAAACTACCCAGCTACGCCCAAATTCTGTTAATTCTACAACGTGTGACGTCCGCTAAGATCGTAGATATCATCGTACTGTCCCGGCATACTGTCTACCGGGCTGCTGTCCACTGGGCTTATATTGACCGTACACATAACGACAATAATTATCCCACCTCCAGTCCGCCCCATCTGAGTATCCGTCCGTGACGTCACACGACCGCCGGTGGGCAGCGCGGCGCGAAGGCGTCCCCACCCCCGCGCGTGCGCGCCTCTGAGGCCACCTCACTCACCGATCACCACCAGCGGCGTCCAGTCTCTGTTGGCGGCCGCGCCGGGCTCTGCGACCTGGGAGATGGCCAGGCGGCGAGGCACGGTGCGGGTGGCGCGCACTTTGACGCAGTGCGGCGGCACCACGAACTCGGCGAACTCGCCCAGGTCACACACCTGCCGCGCGCAGGTGAACGTGAGAGAGGACGGGTCACGCAGGCGCGCAACATAGCCGGACGGAGAGGGGACCGGCGCCACGTGCCCTGTTTCAGGTACTACCCTTAAGGTCAAACATCTCCGATACCTGGTCGGACGGTTCCTTTGAAACACGCCCCAACAGCAGTCCTCACCATCATGACCCCCAGTGGTAGTCCTCAGGTCAGACATGCCCCCTTCCCAGCGGCAGTCCCCACCTTGGACATATGCTCCTAGCGGCGATGCTCAACATCGACGTGTTCCCCGTAGTAGTCCTCATCTCGCCTACGTTCTCCACAGCAGTCCTCACCTCGGACATATTCCCCGCAGCAGTCCTCATCTCGTTCACCTTCCCCGCAGTAGTCCTCACCTCACCCACATTCCCCACAGCAGTCCTCACCTCGCCCACGTTCCCCGCCGCAGTCCTCACCTCGGACATGTTCCTCCTGCACTCGTCGTGCACGGTGCGCTGGCACCAGCAGCAGCGCAGACCGACCAGCGCCGGCGAGTCGCCCACGCCCGCCTCGCACACCTCGCAGGCCGAGTCGAACGGCAGGTTCCCTGCGGCCGGCCGCGCACGCGCAGGTCAAGCGCCGCCACCCGCGCGCAGTCCTCTCCCCATCCCCTACATTTCAGTCCCCAAACGGCGCGTCTTCCCAGACGGACGCACGGTTCGGCCCGTCCGCGCGGAACCGCCGCGGGCTGGCGGCCGTCCAACGCGGACGAGCCGGAGCACGCACCGGACACGGTCACTGCCACTGGAGCCGGCCCTCGTCACTGGCACCCATGCCACTGGAGCCGGCCCTCGTCACTGACACCCATGCCACTGGGGCCGGTCCTCGTCACTGGCGCCCATGCCACTGGAGCCGGCCCTCGTCACTGACACCCATGCCGCAGGAGTCGGCCCTCGTCACTGACACCCATGCCACTGGAGTCGGTCCTCGTCACTGGCACCCATGCCGGTGGAGTCGGCCCTCGTCACTGACACCTATGCCATTGGAGCCGGCCTGCGTCACTGACACCCATGCCACCGGAGTCGGTCCTCGTCACTAGCACCCATGTCACTGGAGCCGGTCCTCGTCACTGGCACCCATGCCACTGGAGCCGGCCCTCGTCACCGACACCCATGCCACTGGAGCCGGCCCTCGTCACTGACACCCATGGCACTGGAGCCGGTCCTCGTCACTGGCGCCCATGCCACTGGAGCCGGTTCTCGTCACTGGCACCCATGCCACTGGAGTCGGTCCTCGTCACTGGCACCCATGCCACTGGAGTCGGTCCTCGTCACTGGCACCCATGCCACTGGAGTCGGTCCTCGTCACTGGCGCCCATGGCACTGGAGCCGGCCCTCGTCACTGGCACCCATGCCACTGGGGCCGGTCCTCGTCACTGGCACCCATGCCACTGGAGTCGGTCCTCGTCACTGGCGCCCATGCCACTGGAGTCGGTCCTCGTCACTGGCGCCCATGGCACTGGAGCCGGTCCTCGTCACTGGCACCCATGCCACTGGGGCCGGTCCTCGTCACTGGCACCCATGCCACTGGAGTCGGTCCTCGTCACTGGCGCCCATGCCACTGGAGTCGGTCCTCGTCACTGGCACCCATGCCACTGGGGCCGGTCCTCGTCACTGGCACCCATGCCAGTGGAGTCGGTCCTCGTCACTGGCGCCCATGCCACTGGAGCCGGTCCTCGTCACTGGCACTCATGCCACTGGGGCCGGTCCTCGTCACTGGCGCCCATGCCACTGGAGCCGGCCCTCGTCACTGACACCCATGCCACTGGAGTCGGTCCTGGTCACTGGCACCCATGCCTCTGGAGCCGGTCCTCGTCACTGGCGCCCATGGCACTGGAGCCGGTCCTCGTTACTGGCACCCATGCCACTGGCCCCGGCCCTCGTCACTGACGCCCATGCCACTGGAATCGGTCCTGGTCACTGGCACCCATGCCACGACGCCAACCACTCAATGCCACCTATGTTACAATGTCACTTATTCGATCATTGCGGAGCTCGAAGCACGTGCGTGGCAGAGCTGTTAGTTCGCAGCATGCTGCGAAAAAGCTCGATGTCCTTTGCTCGGGCATATTACTTTCGTTTTGAGACCGTTCTGAAGTGAGAATGATATACCTGGCAAAATCACACGCATTCCGGCCGAAGCAGCGGTTCCGTGGCTATCTACATCCTCCATCACCGTGTTACGATACTCGCAGAGCCACGTTGGTGCCGAAACAACTCTGATCGGACCCAACCCAAACTTCGCTCCGGCACTCTCCAATCGTGCCCACGCTTTGCCCATGAAAGGGAACGCGGCAGAGCATGCCAGGCAGCGGGCACATCCATTTGCATGGAGGCAGGCACGGTCCGCTCCAACCTCCTCGTCACATAGGTAGGCGACAAGGACTTAAGTTTGATTAACATGATTAGAGTTTAGATTTTAGCATTATTTCAATTTAAGGATACCTCAACTGCGGAGGTCATTCCACGCCAGCCGATTCCTTCCCACACGCTCTACCGTGGAGCGATCCTGATCTTCCCTACACGTCCTCCCTCCCTCTCTCCACCGGGCGATGCGCTCGGTGGCGCGTCACCGGCCGACTCACCCTGCACCCAGTGGTGTTTGTGGGAAGTCTCGCGTGACGTCACCGCCTTGCAGGTCAGCTGCTTGTTGGCCGAGCGCACGCACGGATGGCAGGCGCACACGCCGCATGCGTCACAGAAGGCGCCCTGTGACGTCATCAGCAGCGACTCGCAGATGTTGCAGTAGCTCGGCTGGACGGAGGGGGAGGAGTGTGAGGGCGCGGGTGGCGAGCGGAAGAGTCTAAGTGGGTTCCTGTTTGTGACAGCTTGTGAGGCATAAGGCATATAGTCCCCCCCCCCCCCCCCCCCCTGAGATAGCCACTGCATCTTCCTCTGAGCTAGCCAATGAGCTCTTCCATGAGCTAACCACTGCACTCCCCCATGAGCTAACCACTGAGCTCTCCCATGAGCTACTCACGAGGCCAATCACCGAGCTCATGACCAACCTCGGCTCTTCACCCAGCACCACGGCACAGCAGGACGCCCCGACGACCACGCCGACTCCGGATGGCTGAGCGCCACTCAGTCTGACCCTCAGTGTCCCACCTGGGAGAACATGCCGGTGTGGGACCAGCGATGGCCGCGCCGGGTGTCGCGGGTCAGCACGCGCGGCGTCCGCTTCAGCATACGGCGCACCAGGAAGCCCACCAGCAGCGCCACCAGCACCGAGGCGGCCGCGTCGCGAACTGACACCTCTGCCTCCATGGCCAGGGGCAGGCTGGCGCGGCCCGGTCACGTGGCGGGGCGGCGCCGCAGTAGGAGAGCGTGCTGACCGACGCCGGCGCGGTCGGATCAGGCTGCTGTGGAGGGTTCCTGTTAGTAGTCACACTTAGACTGGTATCGAGGAGGGGGGAGGGGGATGGGTTACCTCTCTTCATCCTTGCATAAATCTGGCATCACCATACAGGATTGCAAAGAATGGCAAGAAGGAGGGTACGCATTGTCCCCATCCCTCCAAAAAACTTTTAAGCATTAAAGTACAACTACTCATTGCTGATGGCCAGTGCCACAAATGCCAACCCACTTTGGACATGTGCCATGTGCCTACTGAACAGCAGCATGTGTCAAGCAACTGTTTACATCACTAAATCATGCCATCTGATGTGCAGTACCATTGACAGATGATAAACATCAGATGTATGCAACACTATCAGGCTGTGAACCAAACCATAAAAGTCAGGTAATTTTATCTGACAGGCAATCTGATCCAAATTGTCCTGGATAAAGCTTGCATACTGAGTCCAAGTCAAGATCAGGCTGCCCAGCATGTGATTATAATAGCATACCCAATGCCTCAGCTGGAGTCAGTATCATAATTTACAGGAAGTGTTGAAAAATTGATTCTAATTAGATTTTATTGAATCTGGAACAATGTACTCTTGACTCCTTTAATAAAATGTAATACTCCTGTTAGTGTGGCCTGGTACATGGACCAAACTCCTCCATTTTAAAACAAAGTTTTTCATCCAAGTTTACTCTTGCCATGCCACCATAACACCATATATAGATAACACATAATAATAGATGACTATACAAACCCTTTATTTTTCAATATCATATTTATCAGCCCAAACAAAAAGATAACCCCGCTTGCCAGATGTCTGCCTGGATTCCAAGAGTGGGTCCAAGGTCCTATAGGGTTTCACGCTTATGGTACCCTTTGGTAAGATTCTAAGATCTTTTTTGGAAGTTCAGGCATATATCTGCTGCTCACAGGATGACATGTCTTGCTTGCTCTTAGCTCATTCCTCCCAAATTCTACAGTTTCCTTAGTTTCTAACCATTAAATAAGCAACAGGACTTCAAAAAAATCAGCAACGAGAAATATGTTACAAAATATTCTTTTCCCAGGAGCTCTACTAATTTTCCATGAAATGGACATTCCTGAGATAACGGTAATTTCACCAATCTGGTAAAAATTGAGGAGGTATCAAAAGCTACCAAGTCTGATCATCCCTTCCTATTAAATGTATGGCTAAGATCAATCATTGGACATTATCATTAACATAAGTTGTACCAACATAAATCCAGCAAATCTTACAATCTGTTTTCCATTTCGACTTTCATAAAAATGCATAGCAAATAAAATGAACGGAAATCTAAATCTAGTGTGACAGTTAAGTTATCCTTGTAACCATAGTCCCTCCTGAGATCCCTCCAAGCCAAATTTGAGCTGTCTGCCATAATTACTGTGGCACATTTGTGACCAAATCATCGGCAAACTATTATTTACTTAGCTGCTCTGAGTGGCTAAGGAACTAGTCATTTTATCATTCCCGTGCCTGTTCATTTAGTCCAGAGATTGTTCTTTACTGGTAAAATTTGCCATGTTTTCACTTTAATCTGGTTCCTGCTAAATGTAGACATGAGGTACCAGTGATTAAATTGTGGCAGCATCTTAGTCCAAAGATGTTAAGCTGTCAGCTGACTGCTCAGTCCATGTGGCAATCACACCAGTCAATGGTCAATGCACATATGAGCCCCAGGCTGCCTAAAATACATATTATGCTAAACATGCCCAGTATAGCAGCAACATCACTACACAAAATTCAGCTCATGTACACCAGAACTGTTGCAGAAAATAGGTAATTTCAGGCAAAACTTTTAGCACAAAAATAATTGGAAAATATAATAGAGTTCACCCTGGCCTGAGGTTGACACATGCAAATGTGAGCTGTCGTGGGCCGATGTCGCGTGGGCGCCGTGGACAGAGTTTTTGCAGACCGGTATGAGCTTCTCTGGCGTCTCATTAACAATAATTAACCAGCATGGGATCTGACACCGGCACGCGCAGAGACTTCGAAAACACATACCACCCAAATCAGCCACAACGTACCTCACCGTATTTATGTGCACCCCGGACACTTTTTGCACCGCTGACAATGGTCACAGACCGAAGAGCAGCGTCATATCCTAACTGTCGCTGATACGTCGGATTCGTATACCAACTTGGGAATAACTTTATATCACTGCGCGTTCTGCAGCCGGCTTGATACTCGCAAACCAGCCATCTGACTTTCTTGAAATATGTAGCATTTTAACTGCAGTATACAACTACACTAACTGTTATAATTATGATGACTTCTGATCATTGTGTTAATTTTAACAAGTCACGGAAGACTTGAGTCAGAGTCAGAGGCCAACCACGGGAGAACAATGCGGTTGCCTCAGATTTCAGAAACTACGAACAAAATTGCTCGACCAACGAAAACAACTGAAGACTATGGCCCGCATATCACTCAGTTTGTTATCCAAAGTCATCAAAATTGACACGAAGCACACGGATTAATGAATCTTTCTGAAGCGGATGCTCTCAGGTCCCCATTTTGACCCGCAAAAGAGCAAGCTTACAAGGACGCGGGACCGGATAGGGGGGGGGGGGGGAGGGGGGGGCTGTAGTGGGAACAGCTCTGCCCCCGCCCTTCAACATAGAGGGCCTGTGGAGGGCCCATTCTGGTATGTGGATTCAGAGGGGAGAGGGGATATCGCCCCTCCCTCCTACACACACAACGACCACTAGGGGCGGGCAATGTAAATCGGTCATTGGTCGAAACCACATATTGTGTTCATCTCTGACAAGGCACGTTTCGAAGGCAATACGCCTTATTAGCCCACCACATATAAATCAACAACGAGGTATCCCAGCCCTTACGGCCCCTGGCCGCGGGACAGACTCTGCAACTGCAGTCCACCGCTCAGTTAGCGTGGAACTCTGTTGCCATCATTACCTTGACTAACGGACGGCACATGAAGCTCAGTAGGTGCGAAGATCTTTTCCGAACGTTCTGTCCGCCGGGCTGCGCCGTGCCCTGGACCGCTTTCTAACCGGGAGAGCAACTCGATACGCTCCATGGAACTCTTACGTTTTCTATGTCTTGGTTTGTGCGACCGAGTCGACTCATTCAGAATAGACCAGACGAGTCCGAAATCTAAGGAGTGCAAAAAGGCGATCTACAAGCCTGAATGGGCCGCTGTATATGTCAAAATGGACCCGTCACAGTCGGTAATTGGCCATCTGCAGTTCACAATGGGCCTCTGAAGGCCAGAACGACCCTCTACAGATCAAAATTGACCTTCCACAGTTAAGACCCAATCCCTTACAGGCTATAAGGAACTATCTACAGGTCATAACGGGCACTATTAAGGCCAGAAACGACCTGTCCTGAATGAAACGACCTGAATTCTGACCTGTCGATTGGTCATTCTGGCCTGTTGAGGATTCATTTTGACCAGAAGAGGGTTATTTTGCGTCTGTAGAGGGCCCATTCTGACCTGAAGAAGGTTTGCTTCTTATTGTAGTAGCCCCATGCTGGCCTGAGGAGATCCATTTTGATATGTAGACGGCCTATTATTCATCATGGAAGGCCCAATCTGGCGTGCGGAGGGCCCGTTCTGACCTTAAGAGGGGCCCATTCTGGCATATAGGCGGCTCGGATTGAGCTGTAAATGGCCCATTGTGACATGTAGAGGATCCAGTGTCAACTGTAGAGGGACAATTTTGAACTGTAGAGGACCCATTCCGACCTGTAGAAGCCCATTACCGATTGTGGAGGACCCATTTTGGTATGTACAGACATCTATTCATTCTAGAGTGCCTATTCTGGCCCGTGAAGGAGCCGTCATTGGCTGCGGAGGGCCATTGTGGCCTGTAGAAGGCGCATTCTGGCCTGTAGACGGGCTCATTCAGGGGTCATGTCGGCTGATGAGCAACTTACATTACCGGCAGATAGTGCTTTGAAAATGAAATCGCTTGCAAATGGTCGCAGCCGCAGCATACACATTTTAAATTTCACGCTGTAACTGCAAATCTTCACTGTGAATAGACCGAAAGTGTTAAATGGGTAACTGTAGGAAGGGGGGGTGACAAAGTGAAATGGATGTCTCCATCGTACAACTTTGTTGCGCTGGCCGATTGCAGCCCAGCAGCAGCATTATGGGAAGCGCACAGCCGCATTACTTGCGCAGTGTTGAAATCATTTTACCCGCACTGTTAAATGTCGGTAATCACGCCGCCGGTCGAAGTTAGCGATGGCGGTTAGCAATGCTTATCTCCTGGAAGGTTTGAACAGAAAATGTCGTGTCGCCCGATGAGCAATTTGTGTCGACCGTCAATGCTCCTTTTACACGTGGTCGCCTCCACGGCGAAAGACTAAATGTATTATAAATTGGACGCCGTCATTTTGCAATTGCTACTGCGGCCGGCCCACTATCGTTCAGCGTGGCACTCTGGGGTCAACCGAAAAAAATGGATTCCTAATCGGGCAAGCGTATTGCACTGGCAGACGATAGCCCTATCACCGTGTATCTCATGCACACGACCGAACTATTCGGGCGCGTTTGTGAGTTTTGTTTTTGCGCATTGATTTTGTTTCCACTAACCGCCGCATGATTGCAATTACGCTACGAGCCGGCCAGCAGCCTCTAGCAATGTGCCATCAAGGAGTGATTTGATTAAAAAAGTCACGTCGGCAGGTGAAGAGTTAACATTGTCTGCCGATAGTGATTCGATCATGGCATAGTGTACACATGGTCGCATCCACCGCACACCACTTAAAGGAGTGTTTCGCATTTGAGGATATTAAAGCAACCAACAGATATGATGAAAAACCTCACTTGTGACTTTTGATATACTTTGAAGTAGAAATGACTGCTTAAGGCAGCACAGTTGCTCTGTTTAATAAACATGCTCCTCGATGCGTCATTGTTTGATTGCATCATCTTACCTTGTGCAGCATCGATTGGGATCCATTTAACTGTCGTTATATACCTGGAGCTCTTGCTCACGAACGCCACATGTGAATGACTCGACCCTTACATTTTTCTTGACCTTGATCGCCGCAAAGTTTATGGGATGGCGGGATTTGAATGGCGTTAGTACAACGTCATGATTGCCAAGGTGACCTTGAAATACTCTCCCCGAAATGGTCTGCACATCCTCGCGTGTTTGGAGCTAAAAAACTAGAGGGGTTTAGGTCTAAGAAGAGCAGGGCTGTGAACTGTCCCCGAAACGGTTAATTTAATTCAAGTCCCCATATAAATGTGGAACACCACCTTAAAGGATTCTAAAGTTAAATGGGGGGTGGGGGGCATCACCATGCATTGATATGATTACTAACTTAGGGTACTCTGATACCGGTAATACAACAGTTATCACTTGTGTGTTGCCAGGCCATACGACGAACTGGGCGGTCGATTTTGCCGGAATGTTACAAGCACAAGGGAAAACGTCGTTACATATTGACCCAATGATAATTTTGGAACGAATAATGCACAGGCCTGACGTGACAGCTGGGGTACGTTATGTACCCAGAATTTAAGTACAACGAAGGCAACATATTGACCCCTTCGTTGACCTGCGGTGCCCCCGGCTGTACATACTGGGATGACGCGCCATAGTCAGGTCCACATTATACGTCAAATTGATAATCTCTCATGCTTCGGATGTTAAGTGCAGCTTGGGGGCGACTGTGAATTTTTCCGACTGCAATCAAATGATTTTGCCACGAGATGCTAAATGAGTTTCTGAGATGTTTTACGTCGTGATCTCCGCGGGGAACGATGGAGAAAGCCCCACGCGGCACGCAGGCCGCGGCCGATTGCTTGATTGATTGATTGATGAGTTGATTGATTGATTGTTTAGCCGGGGGCTGAAAGGTCCCACTCCTTACAGAAATAAGGGAGTTGGCTTGTCGGTCGATCTCTCCGCGACTCGCAGATGAGGTGGGACACATCCATAACGTGGGATTCGACTTTCAGCTGCCTTTTTGCGATTCCCAGAAGGTGCAAGTCGGAAAAGGGCATTGGGCTGTCGGAAAAGTTAGCTGTTTTTCCTTGATGGATTGGCTTGCGGCCACAGAAGGGGATTTCCTAAGATGACCATGAGTGACGGACCCTCCACGCTGCTCAAGAATTCGGTCACCGCGGGCGCTGTTGTTAGTTAATTCGGTCACCGCGGGCGCTGTTGTTAGTTAATTCGGTCACCGCGGGCGCTGTTGTTAGTTAATTCGGTCACCGCGGGCACTGTTGTTAGTTAATTCGGTCACCGCGGGCGCTGTTGTTAGTTAATTCGGTCACCGCGGGCGCTGTTGTTAGAATCATTACGGTGACTCCAGAAGGCGAGGTTCATACATATGAGCGAACATGTGATTCCGGCGACAAAGTGTTAGGAGCCGACGAGGGATTCCGGTGTGCCGTTGCGCGATTCCAGCGACAAAGTATCATGAGTTGATGTGGGATTCCGGCGTGCCAACGAGGCATTATTCGGTAACGATAGAGGGTGGGGGCTATGTGGTTAAGCTGCGTTGAGCCTTGCACCAGGCGGCTGTTAATTACTGGGCTAAGTCCGAGGTACACGTGGGGTGCCCTGAATGGGGGACCCTGGATATTGAATAATTTACAAACGTAAATGGCCTGTTCTTTCCAAAATACAAACTGCCTGCCAGGTACCAGGGTATCAGTGTGTGTTTTTCCGCGGGCCGCGGATGGAGAGCGGCAGACTCTCTCCCCTCCCCCCCCCCCCCCCCCACCCTCCAACTTCGGGCAGCATCGAACGTTAGCTTTATGACCGTGCGTGGAAAGCAACGAGGTACAAATCACGTCTTTCCACCCCTCCACCAATGTGCAACCGCAACGCTTGTTTCCGAGACAAAGATCGCACGTTAACCGCAATACACTGCAACGTCAATCGGCGTGAATGACGTCAATCGGCCGAATTATGCAAACACGTTTAGAGGCATGAGGTTGACAATGACCTGGGTATGACGTCACCACCTGAAGTCCGCTCGGCAAGCTACTTTAGGACCAGCTGGAGCCGGACCAGCGATGAGCTGCGCGTCTTGTCCAAGAAGTAGGGCGCCTGCCATATCATGAGAGAATCCAAGTCCTCCAACTGCCTTGGCTGTACTCATACCGACGTCGCAGAGGAAACATGGTTGCGGCGTTCCAGCATATTTTTGCCGGTGGGCAAGTTACCAACAAGACACGGCTCGGAAAGACATGCCACACCGACAGGGGCGGATCTAGCCTGGAGTTGTATTTTTAGGGGGGGGGGGGGCAACCGTTCGTCGCTAGCTGGCTGGTGTGGGGATCCGAGGTCCAGTGCATGGTGCCGTTCGCGAGTACCTAGTAGGGACGCCATTCAAAACCGAAAAAAGCACCGAAATGCTTTGAATCTTAAACAGAGGTTAAAACAAAACAGTTAAAACAGTTAAAGTTAAAACAGACGGTCAGTTGACGAAACTTTTATGAAGTTCTGGGATTTTTTTGGGGGGGGAAACATACTTTCATTTGTTTGGGTGGGGGCATGACCCCGTGCCCCCCCAGAATCCGCCTATGCGCACCGATCACATCCATAAAATGGCATTGTTCGAATGCCTGAGCGGGATCTCGAACAGACGGGGATTAACAGGCCGAGTTGCCTTTAAACTCCTGCAGTCGCGATTGGAAAATGTTGGTGATTTCAGACGTTAAACTTTATAGCTCGTTGCCGCAACTACTGACGTAAAGATCATGTTATGGACTGCTAACTAACGCTTTCTGTGGGTGGAGGTAAACAGGCCAACCAAGCAGAGAAGTCTTAGTTGCAGAACAAGCAATGGTCTGACGATATGAATCCACTTAACAAGTGATGACATGGAATACCAGCTACCGTGGGAATGCGTGAGGAATTGGTCGCAGTATTCACTGTTGTAAGATGGAAGTTTCGCTGTGACGCGTTTCTTATTTTGTGTGCACAACACAGCTTCCCGTAGATCCTCAACGTTATTTTAATGAGTAACAGTTTCTACAGTCACCCCGAAGCCGACGCCGCACAGCCCCTCCGACGCTCGGGGAAGGAGCACTCATTTTTCTATGCTGTTTGCATGACAAGCAAATATAAATAAAAGGAATAATTCTGCGGTGTAGGCAAGGCAAGAATGATGACGCCTCGGCATTCACTAGTTCCCTAGACGTTTCTACAAAGCGGACGCTAGTGTGCTTTTAACATTTTTATCCTCTCATCCGTTGTGTTTAATGCGCCAGTGATGCAATAAGCATTACATATATAGGTTAAGGGAATATATAATTCTGTATGACGGCGGTAATATCAAATTAAATATTAGGATTACCTACCTAAATTTTACTTGTACAATTACAGGAGTCAAGTGAAAAGTTTCCCAATAAGACGACTTTTGCAATATGACCTCCGCGTTTAACCGCACTTATGATCTTCTGTGACATCTGAGTATTAGTTTTTCGTCTATGGTTTCAGTTTCAGCTTGTAAAACAGTTTTCAATGGTCGTGTGTGAACCCTTTTTGTTGACCACTTAGATGTGATAAAGTTTACCTGACTGTTTTTTTGTGTTAAATTGCAGTACTTTAGTGTCCCCTCTTTAACCTGGTACCTTAAGTCCGTGAACGTTACCCACGTGGGGCTCATTCCGAAATCTGCCGGGCGGGAAGAGTCTGGCTGTGTTGGTGGTGCGGTTCGTGGAGATTGATTTCCCTCGGTGAAGCGACATAAGTCGCGGAGAGGCTTCTCATATCCATCATCAAACAGTGTCTAAGGGGGCAGCTTTATAACAGCACTTTTTCTACTGCACCGAAGTTAACGAAATGGTAAGGAACTATTTCGTGGAATGCACTGGACGTCCAGTCAGCAAAAAACTTCCTCCTTGCGTCCTCAAAGTTCCTCCAAACTAATCTGATCTTAGATTCTGCCTACACTGGTGTAGTTTTTTGCATACATTTTACTTAGATTTTACCTATAGCAGATTCTTGTCAGTTTTAGAGATATTTTCAGTTTTCAAACATTTTCCTAATATGTTAAGTGTGCATATCAGTGCAGCCAAGATTGTCTGATCCACATGTGGTGTATGTCAGGTTATAGAACATGGGCAGTTCAGCTCCAAGTAAACTTAGTTAAATATTGGTTAGAAATATGCAAAACTTTTTTTTGGAAACATTGGAGGCATTCAGAACTAGGACATGTGATGAATTCCATCTTGAAAACTTCACGGCTTCATTATTTATACCTCCAAACATTTGTGGTGAATGTATCGCTGCACAGATTGACAGTAATATTCATCTTTACATCCATATCTGATAATGAGAGCTAAACTTGATGCTGCTCCAGCCAAAGCAGAAGTTAAACAATGTGTGTTTGAATGGTAGAAATGATATACAGACACTTTTTCATAAGAAGATTAGGGTGCTGGTGCTAACCACTGTATTCTGATTGTGCCATGCAGCTGCTGTAGTTAACAAACCCTGTCAAGGTGTGCTCGATGCTTTTAGGTAAATATTTTGTACTGTTATGTGGGGAAAGCCAAAACAAGTGCTCAAAGCACAAGACTACAATAATTATTCTGAGAACTAAAAAAGGAATCATGTGAAAGTTTTGCATTGCTGCAGAACGGTTTTCATATAATGGCTTGCAAGGCTAAGGTGTTGGAAAAAGAGATCATTGATGGGCGTAGTGGGCTGAGGTATTGACCTAGCAAAATGGAACATTACCAACTGTGCAATCCTGTTCAGGCCAACTCTCCAGTTTTACCTTTTTATGGTGAGGCATTGTTCAAAAGCTAAAACTGTCCAACCTTTTGGAGCTACAGTTTTCTTTGTAGCTGTTCAGTACCATTATAATCATTGCTTGCTGCCAGGGAGATACAAGGGATATTACCATCCAAATGGGCAGTGTGCGGCTGACTTAATTTGAAAAGGACAGTGTATACCTATTGCCTCTCCCCTGTCTGTCTGTGTTGTGAAGGAGATGATCAAGGGTAGGGCAAATCAATGTTGTTTTGGGACATTTTAGTTGATGCATGTGTCTGTTGTGGCACTAGTTTCTTTTTAAAGATTTGATCCAGACTCTTTCAACAGGGGATTTCTGGGATCAGAGCTCACACAAAGCAGTGCTTGCACAAGTCCTGACCCCTACCATCCGATCATGCCGTCCCAGACAACAGCTGGAATTAGTGACAAAAGCTTAACATGGTGCCCGAATGCGAATGCTGGGCGATGTCCGTCTTGTCCTCTAAGGGTCACCTGACTTTGCGTGATGCTGCCACTGGCCACAGGCCATACCTGTGAAGGGCAAATAGGGAGCATTTAAGTGACAGAACTGACCTCGCCACAGGTGGGTTGATCGGAAGGCATATATATATATCTATATATATATATATATATATATATATATATATAATATATATATATATATATACATATAGATGATGGTTTATCTAGAATTGTAGGAAATAGTCCCAAATTGGCTTTCAGTGGTCCAACTATCATCAGGTTCAAATACCACCCTTGTTATGTATGCATGTATGAAGCTTGTTTAACTTTGCCAGTGTTCCTCCTGGCTAATCCCATGTAATCTTCTCACATATCAAGTCCAGAGTATTGCAACATTATAGAAGGCTTTTGTTTCAGATCAGCGGACAGATGTCAAAGTTCAGTGGAAGGGCTGCTTTTCTTACAGTTGTCATTCATGATTATCATCAACCCATGTGTCATGTGCTAGTTGATCAATTCTATGAAAGGATTGAGAGGGGGGTATCAGTACCACAAATGGTTTAATTGTTCAGACTCATCCTCATTTGGTTTGAATCCTGGTGATCCCAGAGAGAATTGGTGCTGTGCTGCATATATGGCTGAAAGGCAGACAGCCTCCAGTCTTTCAGGACTCAGTAATGCCTCACTACAGCTGTAGAGTTAGCTGGCTGAAATGTCGTGTACTTACCAACACACCTGACAGAACAGTGGTCCAAACAATTTTTCCATCCATGATCTGGTTTGTTTTGGTCTGGGTGCATGTCAGACATTCAAAATGTGTCGCGGTCTGAGTGTAGAACAATGATCAACCCTTCCTGCGATCTGTTTGTCACTGGCTAATGGCCAAAGAACTTTCAGCGAATGTGTCATGAAAAATTATTGCTTCATGAAATACTTAAATTGACCACAGGCGGAGCCGGAGGTGAACCCCAAGGCGTACCCGTTGGCGGACGCCGCTCTCACTGCCAAGATCCTGAACCTGGTGCAGCAAGCTGCTAACTACAAGCAGCTGAAGAAGGGGGCGAACGAGGCGACCAAGGCGCTGAACCGTGGGCTGGCCGAGTTCATCGTGATGACAGCCGACGCCGAGCCGCTCGAGATCCTGCTTCACCTACCTCTGCTGTGCGAGGACAAGAACGTTCCTATGTCTTCGTGCGCAGCAAGCAGGGTGAGCCGATGCTGATGTGAGGGAACTTACAGAAATGGAGATCACTTGCAGTGTGTTGATGGGAGTATTTTTTATGGCTGGGTGCATGCATGCACCCAGATTTAACCATGGTGGTTGTGCTTGTTTTACTTCACTCTCAACGGAGTATTTGGTGCTAGGCGCAGTCGCTCATGACAATTAATGATAAAGTGGCTCAGGTCGTCGGCCGGTCGTTGGGGGTTTATGACGCACTCAGCTGCTGAGGCTATATGGGCGTCGCCTGCCTCTCACCGTGGCAGGAAGGGCGGGCACCGCGGGGAATCGAACCCCGTACCTTTGGTTTCCCAGACGCGCAGTGGTTGACGCAGGCGCGTTAACCACTGCACTACCGACACCCCTGGCTCAGATGGGAGGTTCGATCCCTGACTTATGACCGGTTACTCAGGCCATTATTGAACTCTGACCTGTGCCGCAATCCTGCTGGCGTGGTATTGGTTGGCCTAACACTGAGTTCTGATGCCTCTGACAACCGTCAATGCTCTGCCCGATTGGTGGAACTGTGCCCTGACCCTGTGACCCCTGCCTGACCCTGTGACCCGTGTCGCCAGCGCTGGGTCGCGCCTGCGGCGTGTCCCGTGCCGTCATCGCCTGTGCGGTCACCGTCGACGAAGGCTCGCAGCTCAAGCCGCAGATCCAGAGTCTCCACCTGGAGATTGAGAAGCTGCTCATCTAGGCGGGCCGGCCCGCCGCCGCCGCCGCCCGGTCGGCTGACTGTGACGTCATCGGAGACCGGCGGGTTTCTGGTGACGTCACTGGATGACGTCTGACGTGGCACGCGGCGTCCCGTCACAGGTGTTTGCGAAGCTTTTGTGGTCGGATGTGTCATTTCCGTCGGCTCCGATGTTGTATCGACCAGAACTTCATATTGCGTTGTTTCATTTCATCGCGCCTGTTTGAACGATCCCGCGTCTCTATATGGCGTCGCCGACTGTTCTGATGACCACCAACTGTCAGGGGAGTTGTCTGTTAACCGCGCGGCGGGGTGCTGTTTGAGCTATTCCAAATGATGGGAAGGAAATCCATCATAGCGCCAGGGAGTGATTTTTTTGACAAATACACGACACATTGGCATAACGGCTTGCGTCCATCTTGGGGGACAGACCAGGAGCGAACATGATGAATTGGACACCGGGGAGCGAGGCCTGCGACAGAGTTTCCTAGTCATCCAAATATATTGTGGGTTATTGAGTTTGTGTAGAGTGCGTTCTGGCACATTGCAGATCGTCCAGTACTGTTGCAACATTGTGGATCGGCCAGTGCCGTTGCAACATTGTAGATCGTCCGGTACTGCCGCATTTACTGCATTTACCTAGTGCGACGCGGCGGTCTCAGTGCTTTGCATCACTAAACTAGTTAATATAACGTTCCAGATATTACGTTGCTCTGCGCGAGACGTTTTCGTAGATCTCGTCTTCATAAAGGGCTCCGTCGGCGTCAGGTATTGCGAAACATGCAAGACAGGATGCTAGCGGGAATGCCGATGTGATGCCAATCCAGACGTGTGGGGGTGAGCGTGTAGCAGCGCCGGGGCCCCTGCGTGTTGCCTGGCAGCGGTTTTTTAAACGGGCTATGTAGGTGAAGCGATTGAGGTGGGGGACGCGAGGCACGGGCCCCACCCCTATCAAAGTTTTGTTCGCACATAGACACTTGAAGATTCCTTGAAAATTGGAGAATCGAAATGAACACCGAAAACTAACCTAAGTGCAAACCGGTCGTGCTATAACAGTGTCATGAAAGAAACTAAGCGTTTATGTTGCGCGTGTGATGCTATTTGTTTGCAATGAATAGAGCTGCACCCCTTCCCCCTGGGAAATCCCGCTCACACCCCGGATGATTGCAATGCGTTGGCGCGGATTGTCAGTCACATATTGAATATTCCATGAGGGAAGTGTTTACATTTGCATGGGGTATTGAACCGAAATAGACCTATTGAAGATCATGCAGTGCAGTTTGCAAGCCATACCCTTTTAAATTTAAGAATATTGTTGGTCCCGAATATCACCCTGAATACACATGTAAATCTCGTGCCGACATGAACGCTTTTTATATCAACGTAGACACCTTTGAGGGTCGGTGAGGAGAAAATCAGAGGAAAAAGTACGGGAAGACAATATGACACTCTGAAGACATTTGACTGCGCTGCGTTTCTTGCATGCATTTAAATGGTCCTCCACGACGCTCGGCATGTATCCGGGGTTGTATCTGTAAAATTAGGGTGGTAACTTGCACGTAAACGATATTTCGAAGACAGCACCCAGGTGGGAAGGGTAACAAGCGTTTTTTTCTCTGGCCTCGTTTATGCTTATTTCTATTGCAGATGTGTAGCCGAATAGTTCAGAAATAGAAACACTGACTTGATCACATTTTCCCACACCTGGGAGTTGCTAATCTTTTCATTATGTGAATAATGAAATAGCGGTATACGTCAGCCAACCATTCAGTGATGTTAACTATGTAGGTGACCTTAATGACAAAAGCAATGTTTAATCAACTTATAACTGACCATTGCTCAGCATTTGCTGAAGGGACATCATGCAGGAAACTTTGGCTCTGCAGATATGCTGATATACAGAATATCATTTATATGTATATGTCTTGCCTGAGATAGAATGATGGGTACTGTTGCCAACTCCCCATCCTGTGGCTGTGGAAATCGCTTCTTTCTTTAACAGATAAGTTGAAGTCCCTTTGAATAGATGGATTTCTGGGATGAGAGCCTATGTAAAGCATTGTTTGCCATATGAACCCTGACTACACCATGTAATTATGAAATTTTAGGCCAGCATCATAGTTTGGTGGCTAAAGCTTAACATGTGCCCGGGTGGCCAGCTAGATACCCTTCACTCGGGTGGGGGGTCGGTTTGACCCCCTGATATCTCGGGAAGTAAGAGAGCTAGACACCAAATTTGCAGGATATGTTGATCTGTATGTGAACTCAGGTCAAAATTTGAGGTTTGCAGGTCATGACTTTTGGGTCAAATCGGGTCAAACAAGGTCAAGTTCCTGGTTGGTTTCCAAAGTATCTCCACAATCCAGCTATCTGTTTCTAAGCAAATAGCCACATGCTCATTCAAGGTCAGTAACCTTTTTTGACCTTTTGAAGGTCATGGTGACCAAAATCATACAAAACTGTTCCAAGTGTTGCATGTGGATAAGCGACAATGATTATGCTGGGCAGTATGTCTCAAAAGAAGAAAAATGTTGACTGGGGTCATTTTAGCTCAATGACCTATTCTGACCTGTAAGAAGTCCATGGACAATGTATAATGTGGTTTCTGTGTTCAGTAAATTTGAAATGAGCACCAGAAAGTACCCCAAACAGCAAGCCCTAGATTGATAAAACGGGTTGGTTTTGAGCTTGGTCTGGCTTTCATACCTGACCTTAGGTCAAGATAATTTGCTCATTCAATATTTGCATTGCCTAGTAAAGCATCTCAGAGATGTGTGACCTTGTCTAACTCTCCATCATTGCATCAGATTGAACGATTCCCTAGAACTTGTCTTCTCTGAAACCCTAGCTTGGCTCTGACCTGCCATAGGTCAACAACCTTACAAGGCCACAAGGTCACATCTAATTTTTGTACCAAACAATCTGCTATTCAGTTGTCTACAGCTAAGCGAAATTTGGCGCGGCTGTGCCGCGCCGCTCAGAAACCATTCTGGAAAAAACCTTTGGGAGGCTCAATTTGACCCCCCACCGAGCACGTGTTAATGTGCCCCAGTGCTTGGCAAGATCAGTGTTTGCCTAGCCATAAGTTGTATGCTAGTGGGAAGAACCCATTTTGGTCACATCAGCCATGAAAAATACCCTGTTTCTGTTTGTACACCTTTGTTCTTCCTGTGCAATGGTGTGTGATGGTGGTGATGTCCAGTTTGAAGGGGGTGGTTAGGAAGCAAATATATTTTATAGCCACAGCAGGATTTTTTCCAACCCATCCTGGTGATGTGTTTGGCATGCTGCAATATATTTCAAGATGATGTGTTGAATGTATGCTCATTGATTGTCTTAGCTAATTTGCAGGTGAATATAACTAAAAGCAGCAATCTGCCTGTGTATGTCTTGTGGTTATTTTACAGGCCACAACACTGCCCAGCCATGTCAGAATGTTCAGTACTAGAGGCTGCCTTACGGGTGAGTTCTGCAGTTATGAGCTGATCAGTCTTTGGTGTATGTGACACATGAGTTGATGGTTTGTAGTAATGCCAGACTCACACAAATGCATCTGATTCTGCAATGCTCTGGGAAGTTAGCTACCATTTTATTGCATGTTAAGGTTTCAATAGGTACCTAACAGTTCACAGCAAATGGTCTCCTTGCTTGCTTATGATGCTGCCTTTGGCTTTACATTCTCTCATGTCACCAGCTTTCACAGCGCTGTAATGCTGCTGGAAGTGACTGGCTCAGTTTTTTCTCTCATGTAGTTTTTGTCGTGTCTCTCAAAATGGAGTGTGGGTTTGTTTGTTTGGGGCTCCCACATTTCTCAACCTGGACAGTGTTTGTTACTGGACGAATTTGAAGCATGTATATTTGGTTTTAACATCTTGCACTTATGGATATTTCCATTTTGTATGCCATTTTATGTGCAAACTTTTTCCACATTGCCCAATAAGCCACCCTTATTGCACTGTTGAATGAGAGAGATTTTCCATTGCCACTCCTCCAGCTAGTTTTGAATATGTTTCAGCACAACCCGCTTTTTTCCTGGCGGCTCCAAACACACTGAAGAAGCGAACAGAGGCAAATTCAGAACCCAAGTAAGCTGCCGTCGATCAATCCGCTGTACGGAATCTCCGTAGCATATGTATTTCATAAACGTAACACCTGTTAACAGCCGTTGATGCCTGTAGCTAGTTTAAGTATTTACTTTTGCGTATAAAATCACCGGTTATATACGTTGCGCGATGGTATTTTTGTGTCGACCGTGCCCGATGGTTTAGCGGACGCACCACCGCCAGCGCGGAGCCCGATCCGCAACAGTCCCCGGTCACTTGTGCGTGTCTGACCTCTGCGCTGCGTCCAGGGCAGCCTCGGCGGCGACCAGCGGCGGCTCCGGGCCGCTGGACGCCCCTGCGACGCCGGAGGACCGACTGAGCGGCGCGGTCAGCCCCAGCGCGCGTGAGTTCGCCCCCGCCCGCCGCCACCCGCCGCCGCCTGTCGGCCCCCGCACGGCACAACGGTCCGCGCCGGGTGTGGAGGCGTGGCCTGCCGCCCGGCCGTGACCCCGGCAGCGGCGCTGGCCTCGTGACCAGCGTCGTCCATGACCGTTGGTCTTCATTCATGACCGTTGGTCTCGAGGCAGACCAAAACTGTTGGAGTAGGACACGCAGAGGGCGATGAGTGGACATGACTTTACCGCGCAATTACAATGCACCATGTTAGGACATTTGCTAGCACTATCGAACTTGTGCCCAGCTGCCATGCCTTTCAGACAAGCGTCAAATACTAATTTCCCGCACCCAGGTGGTTCAGGAATGTTCACGCTCGAGGACCATTGCTGTATTTGTATTCGCCAGCTGTACGCACCCGACTGTCGTGAGCGGCGGTGGTTTGCGAAATTGCACTACGTTAAATAGCGCAGAGATTAGAAAAGAATAGACTCGAGTTGGCTGTGGGGATAACTGTAGCGAACAGGATAGACTTCGGCTCGAGTTGACCACTGGTCGCGTCCCGTGTTGTCGGGGTCGCTCGCGATGCGTGACGTCACATTACAGGACGCCCCGGTCGTCGATCGTGGAGCAGAGTGGCGCCGTCGTTAAACGGTCGCCTTGTCCGGCGAAAGCGTTCACGAGCTCCAGTCCGAGTCCTCTAGTGGTGGCCTTCACCTGCTCTCACGAACCCTTGGCGCGTCGCTCGCGGTCGGCGGCGACGTTGGCTCATCAGCAGACTTCGCAGGCACACCATCACGTGCCTGGAGCGCTCTGTTGACGCTCTGTGCTCGTTGTGCAGGCTTCGCAGGCGCACCACCACGTGCCTGGAGCGCTCTGTTGACGCTCTGCGCTCGTTGTGCAGGAGTCCAGGCGCCCAGACTCTCCTCGTCGAAGGCGCTCAGTCGACACGAGCGCAGGCGGCGGAAGCTGCAGGCCCTGCTGGCGGTGGTGCTGCACAATGACAGGACGCGGGATGGAGGCAAGGTGGGACTGCCCGTTCGCCATGAATGGCTATAATTAGGACTTATGGACGCCACTACTTCATGGCTGTGTAGAGCCCAGCTGAACTCGATTGCTGTATGGCGGTGGCCTGGTTTTAATATGCAAACATTCCGATCATCCAGTAACACCACGGGATGGGGAATACCTCTCCCAAAAGGAACAGCGTGAGGAGTTTTTGGAACAAAATAATACACACGCCAAGGACGAAAATCCAGGCTTTGATACAGTCTGGCACACAGTATGGTGTGTCACCTGAGTCTACGGTGACCACATCTTGCGCTGATGTTTAAATGCGGCGACAGGGAGCGGCCTCCGGCGAGCACGAGTGTCGGGCGGGAAAGCGGCCCCCGACGGCAGGCTCCTCGGCGGCAGACACGACACAGGTAGGCATTGTGACGTCACCGGCGCGAGAAAGGAAGCTGTGACGTCACGGACGAGTCCACGAGCTGTGAAACCACGGATAAGAAGGATAGTTGTGACTTCAGAAGTGCAATGGGCTCACAATTCTGCTTGCTTTTCACATGAGGACTGCACAGTATGCGAGCATTCTCCAAATGGTTGTTTCGATCCTTTCATTGGACGCTGCCGACTCCAGACCAGCAGTGCCACTGTTGTTTCCCTGTTGTGTCACCAATATTATCTCCCCACTGTGCCGTGACCACCTGGACAATACCTGCCACGGGACCAGAAGCCGCCGCCTCGCTACGGTCGAAACGAAGGCCGGCAGCGTTAGTTGGCAGCCTTGTGGACTTGGACGCGAATATCTCATATATGTGTGCCGATTGGGTGCTTTTAAGTAGCCCTTCTAGCTGTATCCCGAACGAGAAGCTGTTAGGGATGGAAATGCTAGGGAAAGTTAATGCATATATATATATATATATATATATATATATATATATATATATATATATGCGATGAGGAGTGCATGCTAGTCGGAAATCTCTTTGGAAAGGGTTTTCAACGCCTCCTAGGCCCCGCGCCCACGTGACAGCACTGTGCGCCTGTCGGCTCCTGCTTGCCGTCAGCAGCGCCGTCTGACCGCTGTTCCAGGCGGAGCCGTCGGACGAGATCAGCGCCGACGACTACCAGGCGATGCGCACCTCGCTGCGGCGGAAGCGGAGGAAGGAGGTGAACGGCGGCATGGCTCAAAAAGTCACTCCCGTGGCTGTGTATCGGACTGACGCTGCGACTTGCCCATGATAGTTGACCCCTTCATCGACCCGATTGGAGCTAATGGCCGGACCTACGAGAAGGACCCAGTTCATAGGCACAGCCAGCACTGCAGCGCTACGAGTGTCAAATCCGTTGTGTTTCTGGGTTCCGGGTTGCGTTTGCGACCTGACCCGGTGACCTGATCCGTTGGTGACCTGACCCGGTGACCTGTTCCGTTCATGACCTGACCCGGTGACCTGTCCCGTTGGTGACCTGATCCGGTGACCTGTTCCGTTGGTTACCTGACCCGGTGACCTGTCCCGTTGGTGACCTGACCCGGCGACCTGTTCCGTTGATGACCTGACCCTGTGACCTGTTCCGTTGGTGACCTGACCCCGTGACCTGTTCCGTTGCAGCGGTGTCCGGAGTTCCAGCTCTCCTCCACGGGCGACCACGCCTCCCTGCTAATGGCCGCCCACAGCAGGACCCCCATCTTCATGCGGGACGTGCAGACGCTGCTGTTAAACGCGGTCGTGCCGGACCACGCGCCCTGGCCCACCAGGTCCGTACCACCGAGACGTCCCGATGGGGGCTCAAACATGCCTCTGACGCGGGGACGGGGTAGGCATGCGTGCGCTCTGGACCACCAGGTCCGCACTGGATCTGGACCTCCCGGACTCGGGACCCGGGACCTCCCGGACTGGACCCGGGACCTCCCGATAGGGACTCAACCACACCTCTAACGAGGAGACCGGGCGGGCCTGCGCGCCCTAGCCCACCATGTCCGTACTGTCGAGACGTCCTGATAGGGACTCAGGCATACGTCTGACGCGGTGACCGGGCAGGCGTGCGCCGCGCGTGCTCGGTTTGCAAGCTCGTTACTGCATACTACAAGGCGTAAAATGATTTCCAGCGTGGGATGGTGTCTCTGAGCTTGCGGAAACCTGCACAGTCGATCCCGTGTGTAATGAAGCATGACACTCGTTCTTAGAGACGTTGTAACATAGCATGATATGGACATCTCTGATAATGATATCGCACCACAACCGAGCCCTAAACGCGGTTCGTTTGGCGCCCTTGTTCCTTCAAGCATCACCTCGGCCACCATTTCCCTCCACGTGGTGTGACGTGCCGCTCCTGCGCACCGACAGGTGGTGCAACCTACTGAACGCGGACCGGATCTCCCGCACGGTGGCCATGGTGGTGGACGGCCTCTCCCTGCGTGACCTCCAGCTACACCAGGACCTGATGAAGTCCACGCTGACCCTCTTCCCGCATCAGGTACGGCGTGGACACGCCTCCGACCCATCCCCCCATCGGACTCTAGGGGGCGTCGCAGCTGCGCTGCCTTATTTGTGTATCGCTTTTTCATACCAATGGATGTAATCAGCTTTCAAATATGTATTCACAAAGATGATGATAGCAGTGAGTGCACTTGAAGTATGTTGATTGATGATGATTGTATGTTGATTTCACTCTCTACACTGTCGTTCCGGTAGGGGTTGGCTGCCATGTTGCCCGCCTTGACCCGTGGTGCTGACCCCAGGCACGTGACTGATGAGGTGCGATGCGACACGAGGTGCCGAGAGACACAGCTACCATTCACCGCTCTGTTCAGGTAGCGATGGCGGGGCACGATCCTGACGGTTGACGCGAGATGGGCGCTGCCGCAGACGGAGCTGATCTCGCCGGCCCACTACGGCACCAGCGTAGCCGAGGAGATCCTGAACGTGCCGCTCAGCATGACGCAGAAGCACCGGCTCGTTCAGCGTGAGCAGCATAGTACACCCCAGCGCTCGGGCCTGGCGTGCCACTACCCATCATCGGCATGTAGAAACCCCCCGGCCTCTCCGGTCCCGATAACATCACGGGATGGGGCTTGAGTGGCTGTGGAGGTGCTCGCGATCGGCACATTTGGGCTCGATTCCAGCCAGAGGGAGCTGCCTCTGTCCCACCTCCACACGAGCATGGCGACACTTAGGGTTCGCTGATACATGGGGCGTGACCGGAGGCGTCCCACCGACCGTGAGGTCATCCAATGACTGATCACGTCCTGCCGTCCGCCGCGATACATGGGGCGTGACTGGAAGCGTCCCACCGACCGTGAGGTCATCCGATGACTGATCACGTCCCGCCGTCCGCCGCCACAGAGCTGGGGAGTCTGGACGGAGCCGTGCAGGCGGGCCTCATCCACCGGCAGTGGGGCGACACCAGCGCCCCTGGCGGCGGCGGCAGCGATCTGCCCCAGGCGCTGCCGCAGCCGGCGGCCATTGGGCGCACGGCGCTGCTGCTGGACATCTCGCAGCTGATGGAGGAGGGCTACCCGCTGCCTGGCGCCGGCCTCTACAGCAAGGCCTTCCGCGGATTCGTGCCCACCAAGGACAAGTACAAGCCGGTTAGTCTGGGGCTGGAGTGGGAGGGACACTTTGAGAGTGGGATGATTTGGTTTAGTGGGTGACATTCCGGCGGATGGTAACTATTGCAATGCCTCAGAAAATGTCTGAAGATTTAGGAAGATGCAGACGTCACAGGTGCCCCGAGACGTGGATGTGCTCTCGTGGCAAGGTTGTGTTCGAGATGGTAGGAAATGGGGAGGGCACGTTGCCGTCGGCGGTAGCCAGTTATCACTTGAGAGACGCAAGCAGCAGACATTGGGGGTTCGGTTTTGCTGTGCAGTTGTGCGTGTCACGCTCTTGACATCGACACGATTTGGCCAGGTAGAAGGGCGTCGGCTGATGAGGTCTGCGCCGATCGTTTGCTCCGTCCTCACAACACCGACGTCGCTGACCTGGAGACTGCGATCACACGAACGCGTCTGAAGCAACGGCGTCGTATTCAAGCCCTCCCGCTCAGAGCAGCGTGTCGCTGAGGCGCCGGCCGGCCGCTGGTTCCGTGCCGTGACGGCCCGCGCTGCCTACCCCAGGTCACCGACGACTCGCCGATGTTCGCCGTTGACTGCGAGATGTGCCTGACGCGCGAGGGCAGCGAGCTCACCAGCATCTCGGTGCTGAGCGAAGCCGAGGAGCTGGTGTACGGCACGCTGGTGCGGCCCGACAACCCCATCACCGACTACCTCACCCGCTACTCGGGCATCACCGCCGAGCGGCTCGAGGTCAGCCGCCGGCCAGCTGTGGAGGGGGAGGGGCGGGCAGCGCCCTGTCGTGGACCGCGCCGCCTCTGCGGCTGTGGGGCCTGCGGCGGGCGCCGTCCGGGGATCGTGTGTGCTTGAGACGTGGCCACCGGTTGTTTTTTCAAGAGGGACGCAGGTGCGCTTGTGCACGCGTATTCCGTAAATTCACTGCTTCGCCGGAAAACAAGAACAAAAGCACTTGGGAGCACTCAACATGGCATGCACACACCTATAGTTTAGTTTAGACCAGCAAGAGCATAATGTGGCTAAATACATCTGATTTGGTGGGTATTTCGAAACAAAAGAGCGTCACTGTAACAGATGAACACGACTGCAACGAATACTTTGGAACGAACATCTGTAAACATGTTAATAACGCAATCCTTGCAGCCATGTGCGATTTGCCACACTATGATGTTAGTCGGCCTTATTCAATGCTTTTATGGTCGCGGCGATTGCATTGTTGCATTTACTGCCTTCCACCAACGGCGCGGCTCTTGGGTGACAGGCCAATCGCCGGGCTTGTCTTACATCAGCTCGGATAGCATTCCGTGGAACTAATCCTGTTTACCCTCCTCCGCCGCCGCAGGGCGTGACCACGAGACTGGAGGACGTACAGCGTGACCTGCGGCGCCTGTTGCCGGCTGACGCCATCCTCATCGGCCAGAGCTTTAACAATGACCTGCGCGCACTCCAGGTGAACTTCTTGGCGGAGGTCGCATCTGGATGGTGGTGGGGGTAGGCCAGGGTGCCCTCCAGGTGGACATCCGGGCTGAGATGGGGGCAGGTCAGGGGTGTCGGGTCAGCCCCCCCCCCCCCAGATTCGTTGAGGGCCGGCTGAGATCAGATTAGTTTTATCCGATTATGGAAGGATATGTGGGCTCAGGAGATCAGCTCGGACCATTTGATTGATTGAGCTTGAGTCCTTGCTCAGACCGGTGTGTTGATATTCGGCCACTTGAGCGGCAAGGGAGGCGATTGTTCATCCTATCGCACCCCGACTCGCGGTGTTTCTGGCTGTTGCTCCTCCCCTGACTCAAAATTGGCCAATCAGCATCGAGCCGGGCGGCGGTCGACCCGAAATCAAGGCGCCTCCGGCTCGACAGCTGGGACGGGCAGGACAGACGGCGTGGCTCGGGGTGTCGGAGGGCAAGGGATTACCAGCCAACGGATTGTGCGAGACTGGAGACCACTGGGGAGCTAGAGCTCCGGCGGCATCAAGTTATATTTACCTCTTGCGCACACTGCTGAGTGCATTTGGGACGCTGGCTCAGACTTGTACGCTGCGCTTCTTTGCTGCTGACATTCATGAGTGCAGAGCAAGCTGCAACCCGCGGGAGGCGCGGCGTAGAGCGACGGGAGATGGCCGTGCTTCTTCTGGCCGCAGTGGCGCGATCTGGCCTCAGCCAGCGAAGCGGAGCAGACTCTTGTCCCTGCTCATAAAGGTTTACGAGCAGATACCCACGCCCCTGCAGGGCTATACAACCGGTTCTGAAGCGTTTGCGCCGCTTACGCCTCTATCCCGTCGGGCCGCAGGGTGTGTGCCGTTCATCACCGTGACGTCATCAAAGGGCGGCTGCAAAGTCAATACGCAGCAGAGATTGCAGCTCGTTGCTGGCGACGGGTACTCATCCAAGGCAACTGTTCTGTCATGGGCTGCGGGATGGTGAAGTTGGCGGTGTTGTGGAGGACAGTCATCTTCAAAACAGGGGTTGCGGCGTGGCCGGACCGTGTCTTGTGACGTCACGTAGCCGGAGGCACGCTGACGCTGACAGGGGCGCACCCGTGGTGACGTCGCCGCCTTGCCCCGTCAGATGATGCACCCGTACATCATCGACACCAGCGTCATCTTCAACATCACGGGCGTGCGCCACCGCAAGACCAAGCTGTCGCTGCTCTCCTACATGTTTCTTGGCGAGACCATCCAGGTGAGGTCCTCCACCCCTCCAAACGCCCGATACAGGTGAGGTCCTCCACCCCTCCAAACTCCCGATACAGGTGAGGTCCTCCAACCCTCCAAACGCCCGATACAGGTGAGGTCCTCCACCCGCCAAACGCCCGATACAGGTGAGGTCCTCCACCCCTCCAAACGCCCGATACAGGTGAGGTCCTCCACCCCTCCAAACGCCCGATACAGGTGAGGTCCTCCAACCCTCCAAACGCCCGATACAGGTGAGGTCCTCCACCCCGCCAAACGCCCGATGCAGGTGAGGTCCTCCACCCTGCCAAACGCCCGATACAGGTGAGGTCCTCCACCCCGCCAAACGCCCGATACAGGTGAGGTCCTCCACCCCGCCAAACGCCCGATACAGGTGAGGTCCTCCACCCCGCCAAACGCCCGATACAGGTGAGGTCCTCCACCCGCCAACAAACGCCCGTCACTGTCAGACAATCGAGGCGACAACACGAGAGAAATCCTTCGGCCCGATTCCAACGGAGCGCCGCCCGCGTGCTGTCAGCGTCCCGTGCCGGTCCCCACCGCAGCGCCACTTCTAATCGCCTCCGTCGCCACAGCACAGCGCTCCTCCCCCCCCCCCAACACACATTACAGAGCCCCTCCTCTCCCCCCCCCCCCCCCCCAGAACGACGAGACGGGCCACGACGCCACCGAGGACGCGCTCGCCTCCCTGCGCCTGGTGCAGCGCAAGCTGGCGCGCGGCTATGCCTACGGCGACGCCGCGCAGGGCGGCTACGTGCCGGCGATGAACGGCACCGGCCCGGAGCCGGCCGACGACGGCGCCCTGCCCGCCGCCGTCAATATGGACGGCTACTACACCAGCCTGCTCAGCCGCATGGACGAGGTCGGCGTCACCAGTGAGTGAGCCGGGGATGGGAGGGGAGAGGGGGGTTATGGACGGCTACTGGAACACCCCACGGTCGTGTTGATTACTTTGCAGAACCGTGCGAGCGCCGGTATTATATATATATATATATATATATATATATATATATATATATGCATGTTTGCATGCATGCATGAAGGTATGTGTGTGTATTCATACATGCGTGTGTGTATTATACATACATACGTATATATATATATATATATATATATATATATATATATATATATATATATATATATATATATATGTAGTGTGTGTGTATGCATGTACACATGCCTGTATGTATGAGTGTGCATGAGAGCTGGTATGCACATCCTGGTGGTCTGCGAGCATCAGAATGTTATTGTGAACATCGAATGCATATAATCTCGTCCTTTTGGTACGTGCAGTGCCTTCAATGAGCAGAGCTTGCCAAGTTGAGACCATTAGCATGTGTCGAGTCAGTGCGCTCCTGATATGGCGACAGTATCAGTTTGTCCATCTGGAAGTATGCCGTCCACACGGCTGATCCGCATGAGCAACGATCCTTTTGACGAGGAAGCCGATTCCATACCGTGTATCGCTGCCGCTCGCTTATCCTGTCGGTCGGCTCACCGATGTGGGCTTGAGTTATGGGCGGCTGCTATCTCCCCCCGCTGTTCGGCCCGTCCTGCATGCACCTGCCGATCTCGCCAGCGCCGGTCACGGTCGGCTGTCATGGGCGGGCTCCGTCTGCTGCCGCCGCCGGCTCTTGCATGGCCGTGAACTCCGGATGAGATGGTCGTCAGATTGGGGGTTATGGGCGGCTACTGCCTGCTTAACTGCGCGGAGGAGCGGGTCGTCATCAGTGCATGCTATTTATGTTGTGTCACCAGCTCCGACTCCGAAAACGCGGCGCGATTACCGCACGCGTTTTCGCAGCATCATTGGAACAGAATGACACGGCATTCGGTCAGCCTTATGACACACCACACGTTGTAACTTCAGCGAAACCCTCGCCGCCTTCCGCTCCGCCGCGTCGCGTCTGTCGCGCGCGCCGTTTCCGCCGCCCGGGAGTGCCTGACGCCCCGTTCTGGCGGCAGCTGCGATCGTGGCAGTCTGGTCCGGGCGCCGACATCTACCGCGTGGCCTGCGAGACCACCAATCACCCGTCCCTGACGCTCAAGCAGGCGCCCAGCAACCGGCAGGTGGGTGCGCTGCTTGCTGCTGGCCTTGGGTCTGCGCCGCCGCCGCCGCCGCCGCCGCCGCTGCCGCCGCCGTCGTCAGCTGTGCTGCGGCGCCTCGTAAAGCTACATGGTGTCATCAGTCCTTGTGGACGCATAATCGCGCTGGGTGTACACCAAGACGAGCTGTATTCGAGTGATTGCGCTGTTGAATAAAAGATGGTTGCGTGGGCCATAAGACCGAGCGGTCGGCGCGGTGCAGAGTGCAGAGCGTCGTTACATCGGCGGCATGCCAATTTATATATATATATATATATATATATATATATATATATATATCTATCTTTTCCGATCAGACAGTATTATAAAGTGGAACGGGGACTGCAGAATGGAAGGTTCATTGCAGTGGTCAGGATGAGAGGCCAGGCGTCACGATCGGACGTCGCGAGATCAGGAGCACAGGAGCGTCCCTCTGTGCCTGCCCCCCCCCCCCCCTCTAGGCCGCGAGCCCAGGAGCAAAGGAGCTCCCTCTGACCCCCTCTCCGCGCCGCGAGCAACACAGGTAGCGTTCCTCTGACGTCCCCCCCCTCTCCGCTCCACGAGCGTAGGAGCGTCCCTCTGACCCTCCCCCTCCGCGCCGTGAGCAGGAAACACAGGAGCACCCCTCTGATGCCCCCCTTCCCCCTCTACGCCGCGAGTCTCCAGGAGCGCAGGAGCTCCCTCTGAACCCCCCTCCCCGCGCCGCGAGCAGCACAGGAGCGTTCCTGTGGCGCCCCCCCCCCCCCTCCGCGCCACGAGCAGGACGACAAGAGCACCCCTCTGACCCCTCTCCGCGCCGCGAGCAGCCACAGGAGCGTTCCTCTGACGCCCCCCCCCCCCCTCCGCGCCGCGAGCAGGAACACAAGAGCACCCCTCTGACCCCCGTCCGCGCGCGAGCACAGGAGCACCCCTCTGACCCCCCTCCCTCCCCGCCCCGGCAGGCGTGCGACCAGGCGGGCGCGGCCCTGGCTTCGGCCGACCTCACGCTTCTGCCACCTGGAGCTGCGCGACCGGCTGCACTGGTCGCTGTCGGAGGAGCAGGCGCGCCGCCACCTCCGCAAGCTGGACAAGCGTCTGCGCCGGCTGTACCGGGCGGCACCGCCGCACACGCTGCTGACGGTCGTGTGCGCCGGTGCCGGAGGCCAGACCTGGTCACGTGGAGAACGGCGTTTGTCTGACGGCTGTCAAACAGGTGAGCCTTGGCGGGTGGCCAACGCGGGTGGTCGGGTCTGAGGTGAGTGTGACAGGTGGGTGTTGGGGTGGGGCTCTGTGGGTGGATTTTCTTCTGATGATCTTCCCAGGGGCTTTGCGCTGATTTAGACCACTTTCCGACGAGGTTAGCAGACTGACAAGTGACTTTCGACAAACACCATTTGACGCTATACTTATGTTTGGGACATTTGACACGAGGGCGTGGCGATGAAGACTGCCGGTTAACGCAGTGTTGCACCCACCCGGAGGGGAGCGAATGACAGACGCTCTGTTGGCGTGCCAGACCCTCTGTTGGCGTAGCAAACACTCCGTAGGCATGCCAGACGTCCTGTGGTCGGGACAGACGCTCTTTGGGCGGATGACAGACGCTCCGTGGGCGTGACAGACGCTCCGTGGGCGTGACAGACGCTCTGTGGACGTGGCAGACGCTCTGCTGGCGTAACAAACGCTATGTGGGCGTGACAGACGCTCTTTTGGCGGATGACAGACGCTCTGTGGACGTGTCAGACGCTCTGTGGGCGTGACAGACGCTCTTCTGGCGTAACAGAGGCTCTGTGGGCGTAACAGACGCTCTGTGGACGTGATAGACGCTCTGTGGCGTGGCAGACGTTCTGTGGGCGTGACAGACGCTCTGCTGGCGTGACAGACGCTTCTGTGGACGTGACAGACGCTCTGTGGACGTGACAGACGCTCTGTGGACGTGACAGACGCTCTGTGGACGTGACAGACGCTCTGTGGACGTGACAGATGCTCTGTGGGCGTGACAGACGCTCTGTTGGCCGTCGATCATGCCTCGTCATGTCATGCCATGTCCCCTGTTCTTGAGTGAGTGCCTCTAACATGCACGCCGCACGGTATCCGTCAGTCTGGAGGTTTCCGAAGTTAACAAACCCAATGCCTCTTTGAGGGCGGCACGACCACCGCAGGGTGTCCCGCTCTTTAGGATAGTTAAGCGCGCCTCCTCGCGCAGGGAACCACGATACTGCCGACTTCCCGTTCAATTATCGCAATGTGCGTCCTTCAGATATGCGTGGTGGAAGGTATGGAAGTGGTGTCACGCGCTTAGCTGCGTTTTCGGCGAGATGATTTGTGCGAGCGGCTGTTAGTCAGCTCTGTTACAATAGCCGCCCTTCACGACTGGCTGCTGTGGCGCCTCTCCGCAATGGCCGCTCGTAAAGGGCTGCTGTCGTCCCAGCCGGCGGGCCCGCCACTCCGTGTCGTCCCCTCACCGACCTCGCCCCCTGCGCAGGCTGACGGGGCGGAGGGCGGCGAGGCCACGGACAACGAGGACGACACAGACACGCAGAGCTAGCGACACTACCAGTCGCCGGGAGGCGGCGGTCCACTCGGCGGCGAGCGACGAGACGAGCCTGCTGTGGATGAATTCGAAACTATGGGGCCCCGGCTGTGCCCAGGCGTCCCACGGCATGCGCATGGGACGCGTTGAGTTTGTTGCTGGTGAAATGTCGCACGCGGTGGCGCTGTCTTTGTGCACGTTGCGTGCTTTTAGCGTCGGTTGAGGCCGTCTTTTACTGGCGTTCCACCCACGGTTCGCCGCCTGGTATGGGACAGGGCGGTACAAAATGCCTGTACAATACATGTTTGGTGCCCGCATCGGTCGTTTAGGATTGGATGAAGTCAGACTAAAATAGACTAAAATGCATGGTGTAATGCATTGATCAATGCTAATGGATGATGATTGATCAATGATGATGAATGAACTGCAGGCCGTCCAGAAGACGGTCACACTCGGATCCGGATGAGCCTGTACGTTGACCTGACCCGGGCCCCATCTGTCGGCCTTTTTGACACCTGGGCCACCTTTTGACCTGGTCCGGGCCCGTCCTGACCACACTGGCCCTCCCGCTGCGGTCGCTTCGACAGGCTGATGCTAGTGCGCGATCGCCGCGGACGGGGGTCGAGTCCGGCCGCTGGTCATCCCGCTGCGGTCGCTTCAACAGGCGATGCTCTGCACGACCGCCGCGGACGGGGTCGAGTCCGGCCGCTGGTCACTCCCCGCTGTGGTCGCTCTCTTCGTGACCGCCGCACTGGGCGGTGTGGCCAGCCATATCTGCGGCCTCGGCGGGGCTTTGGAATGTCCACGCGGCGCTCAGATTCCGTCGGGGGAGCGGGAGGGGGGGGGGGGGGGGGGGCTTGTAACGCCGGTGAAGCCGACCTGGCGACGTTCTTCGTCGCCAAACGCCGTCCGCCGCGGCTGACAACGCGTGACGTCACACGCGTGCCGGACGCACTATGAAGGACGTGGGTAATTCTAGATATGCGCAAAAAGCGGAAACAGCAGATCCAGTCAACTGAGAAATAAAACGCGATAGTAGCGCTTTGGCTATGGTCATTTCGTGCATTTCACTTAGCGCTCCACCATTCCACTGCGCAACGTGATCATTTCTCCGCCGTGGAGCGGCCGTGTCTTCTATGCCAGGAGCAATGTTTTGAAGGCTGACTTGAAACTTTTTCCCTCCCCTCATTGAACGAAGGGCGGAGCTGGCGCGTCACCATCATCCTTCTGGGGAAGGCCGTGAAAACCCCAGCGGGCCGATCCGAGGGGGGGGGGGGGAGGGGGGGTGGGCGAGCTCTGCGCTGGTGATGTCTAGGTGCGAAACGGCCAGTGTAGTCAACGAACCCGAAAATTCGAAATATCATCGTCGTCTATAGGGTGTCCTTCGTTCTCATCGGAGACGCTAGCTGTCAAACCGTCAACCCGAACATCCTCGAACGCTTGGGGGCTTCCACATTGACATTGGGCATGTTTTTGGATGTACTTGGAGGTCGCAACGCTGTAGCCGGGGGCTTAGACGTTCATCGGCGAAATGCCCCCGGCCACTCAGCGGCCTAACACATTGGGTTCTTCCTGTTCACTTGGAGGGTCCTGCGTGCTCGCCAGAGGCCAGAAAACCTGTCGGGACGCTCCCGATCGCTTAATGACCTGCCGCGTCAGTCTCAGTCTTGGTTCTTTCCGTTTGTTCGGAGCCCCCAGCGCTGTTGGTGATATTATGTGATGATGTACCCTCGGACCCTCGATCGCTCGATCGCGGGGCGTTCACATTTGTCTGAGGCTGTCCCATCTTCTCGGAGATCCTACATCGATTCGTTAGACACTCTGTGAGATCTTAATCGAACGAGAATCATTTATTATTGACCCGATTTTGCAAGTCACGCTCAGTGGTATTTTTAGCTTGTACTGAGCTGAGAAAAAAAGATAAACTGCTCCATGCCATCTAATGAATTGAAGCTCGCTCACGTTGCGGCTTTCCAGTTGATGGTCATCCAGTTTCTGTCACGGCTTCGATGGGCATAGACTAGTGCCCTATATGGGCACTTTCGATCGCTCCGGGGCCCTCCACGTTTGTGATTGACTCTCCACAATTGCTCGCAGGGTTTTATGCCTTTCGGAGTCGAATGTGTCGACTTATCAGGAAAAATAGTTTCGGATGTGGTTTGCGGGTCCGGCAGCGTTCTCATCAGTGATGAGTGATCATTGTTGAGAACGTCATCAAAGCGGGCTCCTCTCGCGTGGCCACTTCCGCGGTTTTGTCCTTGAGTCCTGTCCTGATGGTGGGTCCACGTTCGCCCACGCCTTTTCCATCAGCTGCCATGTTCCGTGAATACTGGTCCGTGATGTGTGGTAGATGGTCCGCCCAGGTGCTCCCATGTGCGGGGTATGCACCCGGAACTGCATGCGGCCTTCATTCACCTGATCATCAGTGCCCCAAACATTATCAGGAACAGAGTGTGAAAACAGATCACAAAGGGTCTATGGAGAGAACAATGCCGCACCCCGGCAATTCAGCTGAAATTCTGGACACCTGCCCGGTCATAAACTAAAGTGAGTATAACAGGCAGATAAAAGTACTGGTAGCGAGAGAAAAGCTGTTCCCGGATGTGTAAAACGACAAATTTAGGATAGCGGCAGGTCGCCCACAAACTTGTAACATTATCACATAATACCATGTTTATAATACTAACACTTGGACCATCTATATATTCTTTGAAAGTAGAATGGATATCGCCAGTAGCCATTGAGCTTTCATTGTCTTGATCATTGTGATTGTGTGTTGATCATTGTGATTTCATTGTGTTGATTTTTTCCACTTAGCCGCTTAAGTTCCGCTGGCATCAGACAACGCTTAGCTGAAGCTAGTGGAAGTCAATGCAGTGATGTAGAACACACGCTGTGCCTGCGAGTCCCGAATTGGACGATTCCTTGTAGATCAGGAAGTAGGCGACATTTAGTGTTAAAACGTGTATCGCGTCTTTGTGTATGATGGATAGAGATGTTTCCCTCGTGAGGTGTTGAAGGAGTTTTTGCAGGGGCGGATCCAGCCTGGAGTCGTTTTTTTGGGGGACGGGGGGGGGGGGGGGCAACCGTTCGTCGCTAGCTGGCTGGTGCGGGATCCGAGGTCCAGTGCATGGTGCCTCTCGCGAGTACCTAGTAGGGACACCATTCAAGCACCAAAATGCTTTTGAATCTTCTATATACAGCATGCACTGTTTACAAAGCTCGTAGCATAAGCCGAGTATGACTAAGCCGCGTCAACACGCGTTTTGTTTTGATACTCAAATCGCTGCGAACTTTTCTTCATGAAGTTTTTCCGAAACGGAAGGAAATGTTTGACACCGCACCATCAAAGTTAAAACAGACAGTAAGTAGACGAAACTTTTATGAAGTTCTGGGAATATATTTGTGGGGCCAAAACATACTCTCAGAGTTTTGGGGAGATCATGGCCCCGTGCCCCCCCCCCCCCCCCCGCTTCAGGATCCGCCTATGGGAGTTGGTGACATTGAGCTGGCTCAGCTCGCTACCGTCCCATGTCTTCCCCTCTCGCCACAATATCCCGGCCTTGATGCAAGGACATGCCACAATATCCTGGGCTCGATGCAAGTATATGCATGTACAGTGTAATCCCCAGACCACGGCAGTAGTTTTCTAACGCGGTTTTGAGGGCTGATCAATGCAAAATTATGCTTCTCAAAGTTGGAGGGGGGGGGGGGGCCTTTCCAACTGAAAAGGAAATTACACCCCTGGCGCGTGCTATCTAAAGGTTACCAGGTATTATGACGTCATAGAAATATCACGTGAGCACCAAAACTCATTGTCTGCGTTTTCTTCATTAGCATAAAAGCATGACCGCGTATGTATTCGTAATTGCACCGATGTTAGATTGGGTGTTCCAACGACAAAAGGCAATTGGCTAAACATCGGTTTCAATAGTCTGATAGCAAACATGCTGACAACCGGCGTTACAGTCACCTGTTGCCGCGCGGTATTGACGCCGCAGCCGACACCTAGCGGCGGAAGCCGGGCGTGCAGAAACGACCGTATACACATTATATATATATATATATATATATATATATATATATATATATATATAAGCGTATTGTGTTGGGAAAAATGCGCTCAAAGGCTTTGGAAAATCATTTAAATTACGTTCAGGGTAGTCCCGGCCCACATTTCACCAGGACAGCTTCTAGATTGCACTTTGGAATTGATTATTAGTGGCGCGCAGCAACACGAACAATCGATAGTCCACCATGACGTCAGTGCTGGCGTGTAAATGTGAAGAGGCGTTCGCTTTACGCTCAGGTAACGCCATAACGGTCGCTGTTGTTAAAACTCAAGCTGGCTTTGAAGACCGTAATGGAATGGCTATCCATGCCTTAATCTGCCCAGGACTCAGAGCAGAGCGGCACGACTAATGCATACGTGGCAAAGCACTTTGGATATGGCAGCACCGTGACAGATCACGGTGTTGCCATATATATATATATATATATATATATATATATATATATATATATATATATCCAACGCGTTTCACGCAGACAGCGCCGTGACATGTTTGTAGAGTCCGAGTCGATTCGGTTTTGAGAATTATTGAGACTAAATCAGACTTCCAGATCCCGGCCGTTCGGAGTAAGGACAGTCTTTTCCCACCGGATCACGCTAAAATCGATCGCAGGTTTGAGTGTATCGTTAGCCACTACCAGTGTGCCGTCGCTCCGGGATCTGCATTACAGATGACGCCCAACGGTGTCCATAACGTACAACAAGGGAAAGTTGCCCATCATGTTGTGTCAAGGTGAAGATATGCGGTCCGCCAGTCTGGTGTTCTGGACGTCGGTGGTATTGAGACGTGTATTAGCACCGATGAGGACGGGAGATGAATTGTTGCGAAGCGTCATTCCGACAGTAGTTCAGCTAACGATTGTCCTGCTCATTGCAATTCAGTTTGAGGCAGTTTATCCGAAACAATAAATGCAACGTACTTTACAGTATAACTTCAAAGACAAACGATGCAATGCATCAGTCTCATTCAACTTCATGCATACTCATTCACTCACCATGCCAGGCACGGTTCGTGCTAAAAGCTCACTACAGCTGGCAGTGTGAACTCCGTCGTCGTCAACCAACTGTGCACACTGGGAAGCCGCCGCCAACCGTAATTACCTTCGGAGGGACTGGCTGTTGAGGCTAGACTGTTGGGCCATCCCCGGCGGCGAGGAGGGAGAAGGGGGGGGGGGGGAGGGGCGGGCGGCCGAGCTGTGCGGCCCCCTCGTCGCCTCCATAATCGGCGGCGGCGGCGGCGGCGGCGGCGGCTCCAGCCCGGGTCCGCCAGGCGGCCGGGCCGCTGCAGCCCCCCGCCGTCCCCCTAATCGGCGCCATCTGACGCCGGCGGCCGGGCCCACGCCGTTGGCTGGCCTTGTCGAGCCCTGGCGCCGCGGTCTCACGGCGGCGGACAGCGGCCTGCTGCCGGGCCGGCACGCGGCGGCCGCTGACGATGGCAGCGGCGCTGGCGCGCCAGTCCATCGGACGCAGCGTGGCTTAAGTGTGCTTAACATCACCGTAACTTAAGTGTGCTTAACATCGCCGTCACTTAAGCGTGGTTAACATCACCGTACCGCCTTTAAGTGAGTGTGATTAGTGTCAAGGCCGTTTAAGTAGGGTAAAACCGTCCCGTGGATGTAGCTAGCATTTGTCTGAGGCATAAAACTGTCCCGCGGATGTACTGTCGCAAACTGTACTGTCGTGGATGTACTGTCGCAGTGCGACATTTGTCTGAGGCGAGGTGACGTCGTTGATCAACTTAGCTGTCTGGTGCCTTTCTGTCCATGGATTCCTGTGAAGGCATATCTTCGTCGCACACATTAGTCTCGCACGGTGCAAGTTATATGTTGTCAAATTCGTCGGTTGCGGTGTATCCTAATTATCTGCTTTTTTAGGGGATATTTGCACTTTACGTCGCATAGTTCTACAGACCTTTAGCTTTTCCATTGACCACAAAAATGAGCGGGAATATATAGCAGGGATTTACATGAACCACTATGATGACCAAACATCCAGCGGGCAGATGGCCTGGTCTGGCCGGCTGAAATCTCAGACAACACACTTCGTTCGGCAATCACTACCACATTGCTTTCATTCATGTCCGGCGTCAGCACGTCACACCAAGCACCACCTCGGCTGAACAGCCAGAAGAGGACACCTTGAGCAGGGACATGCAATGCACGATACCTATCTGATCCTCCATGACCTGAGGTGCTACAAGCCCATCATATATAAGTCTCGCATTATCCATGGTGAGCATACAAATAAGACAAGATTACGGATGAATTATGGCATGAAAGCATTGGGTGCACAGCTCCACATGCCTGGCCCGCCGTGGCGTCGTACATCACACGTCTGCCAGTCATCATCAATGCCTTGCAATGTCGCAATGCCGATGCCTTCAGTCATCAACAACGAAGTGAAGTGGAGCCGATGAGGGCCACCATTCTCCGCGCATGGCATTATGCCGTGCGACTCCGCAGAAAGGAATCAAGGCCCTAAACGTAATAGCGGGGGGCCAGGCATGTGGAGCCAGGGCCAGCGTAGCGGGCCCTGCTGCTGCAACCACGCGGCTACCACCGGCCTCAGAGGGAGCTGCGAGACGCAGGTCCGGGGCCCGGTAGCCCCAAGTACACTGAGCAGGAACAGGTCAGGGGATGGGGCTTCCGCCGATGGCGTAGAAGCTTTCCACCAGTGCACTTCGCCGCTAGCTTTACAAAGTCTTCCGTGGCCGACGGAGTAGCTAGATCCACAAGGCCGTATAATAGTGGGTACTGTTTTCCAATTGACGCAGTCGGCGTTGCCGTGCAACGCCGCCGCGCAAGCCGGTGTGACTTTGTGACGTCACCGCCTAACGTTAACGAGCCGCCAGCCCGACCAGTTTCTCAAGCTGCGATGATGACCCCCCGCTAGATCCGCTAACCGTGGGAGTAGCGAAGTTTTCATCGTTCAGTACGAGCTTCGCACGTGACGAAGCTATTTCTCTTGCCGCCGCGCCGCCGCAGCCTCCAGCTTCGCTTGGTTAATCCTAGGGCGGGGTCGCAGCCGGGTGATCAGTGGTTAGCGGGGCAGTCCCACGGTCTAAGCTGGGCTGTTTCCCCAGGTGCAACTCTATCGGGTGGTGGTTTATGCCTGAATGCCGGTCTGCATCATGACACATCACATTTTTTGAAGGTCACCTCAATCCCCTCCACGACATTCATCGCTTGGTAGGAGGACACTGTAAGGCGGAGCTTACTTTTATCCAATGCCGCGTGTGTATCTATTCCTTTGTTAGTATCGCTCCTATTACATCCCCCTCCCTCACCATGTTGCAGTTCTTACTCCGCATAGCAGCCGGGCCGCTATACATAAGCCAGAAAGCTAGCGACAGGTCAGCCCACCAGGCAAGGCGCCTGCGCGCACAGGTCGCGCCGCAGGGGGGGGGGGGAGGGGCAACTGCGGGCCCCGCCGATAACAACGGACGACGTCCCTGTGGAAACGCAGCACGTGCTCCGCGATGACTGGGCTGTACACCCAATCCCTAAAAGAATGTTCACAGCAGGAGCCAGCCGGACAGCGGGGCCTCCTGGGGGGAGGCCCCGCTGTCTTGGCGGGCTTTCCGAAGGGAGGTGGATGGTACCGAGCTGAGCGAAGCCATTTGCGTTGGCACTCCCAGCCTGCGGTGCAGGTGACAACACTAGCATGCCACAAAGCCGGCAACAACAGGCGAGTGTTTTGCGGTTCAAATGGCAACAACGGCGAGTATTTCGCGGTTCAAGTGCGTTTCGTCGTTCTGATGTCTATCCACCCCCCCCCCCCCCTCTGGTCACAATCTTCAGCAGGCACAAAAAGATGAAGATGACGGTCATGATAATGTTAATGGTTGTTATTAGCACCATTATCAATTCAGGCATGTGTCTGCCTCCCAGTGTTGGTTCCTGGTTCCCACTTCTCCATCATAACAGCGATACCCTGGATCCTGGTTCTGGTTTGTGGTTTCATAAACACGAACGCCAGCCTTCTGGATCCTATCAGCTGGTTTGCAAACACCAGACATTGGTTCCCAACCCCTTCAGATGCATGTGTACATGGGGAACTAGTAACTTGTCATTTCCGTGACGGAATGGCACGATCTTTCAATTACGGGCAGAGACCAGGTACCAGGAATGATGTGATAACATAGACGGGTGCAGCTTTATCCTCCAAGTAGTCCGAGCATAACAAGACTTAGTATACTTTGAAAACCTGCGTCCTTTTGTATCAACTGGTGGTTTCTGCACCAGCTTATTTTTCGTTAGGAACCGAATAGAACAACATCGCCTTGCGTTTCGTGAAAATTGTTGAATGTGGTTACATCACAGGGTGCCATTATAGGCACAGATGACCATCACCAGATCACGAACGTTAACTGTTGTAATAAGTGCGTGAACAATAAAACGAGCGCTGAGAACAGTCGTCGTAAGATGTCGGAAAAGCTAAGATGTAAGATGCTAAAAGCAAAGGTAAGAAAAAAGAAGCAAAGCAAAGCAGCAATACGAATCCAATGTTACAACCCGCTCAGGCACGATACAAGTAGATATAACCGATGTCATGTAATGTTGAACATGCACAACATTGCGTAACGGTTTTAGGCGCCGCGCCGGTGGTCTCTATCTGATGGGCGTCAGTTTTTATACACGGAGTATTTATTGGTCGTCCACCCGGATTCTCCGTCTCTTCCGGATTCGGCGGTTGTTTACGCGGTGCACGGCTTCTTGCGCGCTTGGCCGCGGCCGCTGCGACTTCGGCTGCGACTGGCGCAGGCGGAAGTGCTGGGATTAGGTCGGCTGCTGCCGGGTCGTGCCGTCGGCGCTTGTGCTCCCCAGGCTTACGTCATGCCGCTGTGGGGAGATAAATGTGCTGACTTGCCGTTATCGCAGCGGACCGCGCTCTGAGGCTGCCGCACGAAGGGCAGCAAAGCTGGAAACTACCCTACCCACCGGATCTCCGCGAACACGGCGCCAACGTTGGTATTTCTGGTCGGCGAGAAAATTCCGCTGGAAATGGCTGGGTTTCACGTAAGACCGTTTGACTTCTGCACATATTTTGCTGCCGGGTGCCGTACCCTTTTTGTTCGTCCTTATTTAGCATGTCCTACATATCCTAAAAAGTGTATATCACGATCCCACAACTCCTGTAAGCACGAGATGAAGAACAATATTTATTTTTGACGCTAGGTTCCTTCTTATTTCATCGGCATTGATGAAAGATCGGTGGTGATAGCGTGCAGCTAGAAACGCCCGCATTGAACTCACCGTGCGTTTGGTTCGCTTCCACCGTTAGGTCGGCAAGGCCAAATTTTGAGATCGCTGTGATCTCTTTTGGTTCATATTTTCTACTGGCGCTGAGGCAGTACAGGCGGCAGCTCGAGTCGATCTGTTGCATTCGAAGGTCCAGCCATCTGCGAGAAGTGCATGCACGAATAGTCGCCTGCCACCTATCGTGGATTGAGTGACATCCTACTGGGTGGGTACTGGGAGGCAGTGCATGCATGCATGAGGCGCACGCACGTTAAGAGCCGCATGCCACCTATCGTAGATCGAGCGACATCTTACTGGGTGGGTGCTGGGAGGCAGCAGTGTGTGGAGCAGCAGCTGACCGCCTCGGGGTACGCCATGACCCAGCCTCAGCGCCTATCGAAATGTTGACTCTCAGAGGATATGTCGGACGGCTCTAGCCGTCTTAAGAAAATAACATCGGAATAATGGGATTAGAGCATGCTTTCGTGCCGGCTGAATCTCCCTAGGACCGCGAGTCTTCGAAGGTAGGTTACTTTATTGGGTGGACCTCGGTTGCTAACTGAGACGCTGGGCGGATCCTCATCATTTCAAAACGATTCTATTAGCTCTGCGTTATGCTTTGGAAAGAATGAACACATCATATCCGTTTGCACTCGGAATTGTTCTGGGTAACGTCTTACCCCTGACCACTTTTCTGATTTCACGCTGCTTATATCATGCCTAGTTTTGCCAAACCTGTCATGCAGTGGCTACTTGGGTGGCAAATGGACCCATGAATCCAAATGATTTCATACCTCTCAGGTAAAAAAGGCGTCACATCCAATCAGCGCATTCAACGTTGCTGGTTTGTTTCTCAGCGCCCTGCTGCGATGTCAGTATCAACATTCAATGGACCAAGCCTGGTCCGGTGGTCCAATAACTGGTCCGCTTGTTTGATCGCCGATCGGATGGTTCAATGGCTGGTCCGATGGTCCGACGGCTGGTCCGATGATCCGATGGCTGGCCCGATGATTCGATGGCTGGTCCGATGGTTCAGTAGCTGCTCCGATGGTCCGATGACTGATCCGATGGTTCGATAGCTGGTCCGACGGTCCGATGGCTGCCCCGATAGTCCGACGGCTGCCCCGATGGTCCGATGGTCCGATGGCTGCTCCGATGGTTTAGTAGCTGGTCTGACGGTCCGATGGCTGCTCCGCTGGTCTGATGCTGCTCCGATGGTCCGACGGCTGCTCCGATGGTCCGATAGCTGGCGCGATGGCCGGGAGTCCAGCAGAGCGTTGCCAATGGCCGTGATCACATGTTGCATCCCGGTTGTCGACCGGACGCTTATGCTCCTTAATATCGCAGACCGCTTGTTGATTACAAGCAATCATCGCCGTCTTCATCATCTGGCACGTGCGAGGAAGTCTGACATTGAAATATGCAGTGATCACAACGACACTCGGCTTCTTGACGTGCTCAGACGTTCTGCCTTATCCGCGGCGCGGCAGAACGTCATTGCGATTTGAATACGACTGGTGCGTATCACCGCGTGCGAAGAAGGCACTGGGCCGTGATCTCACTTCATGTTAAAGCTTAAATTTATCCTCACGATGATGCATGGGAGGAATGGACTCGAGCAAGAGACTTGGCCCTTCCACTTCTTGGAATGAATCTATTTCATCATATTTTTGGTGTTATTCGCGGCATCATGCTGCCTACCGCACAGTGCAACCGCTTGAACATACGTGGTGTAGTGCCTTTGACGCCAGCTCTAGGTATGTTGTCCATGTCCTTTGGGGAAGTAAGGCTGTGGATGATTGCATTTCGCTTTATAATGCTATGCGACTAAATTGCATTAATTAGTCGGATAGCGGGAGTCCAAACTGCCAAGAAAACAAAAGATAATAATTTAAAGCTCTTGTGTTCTTAACCACTTCAGTGAGTCACATCAAAGTCATTATTATGACACACAAAGTGTCACTTAAGCATTAACTTGCACTATGTTGTACTTCACAGCGTGATGCAATGCGGCGAGCAAGACTTGTTGAACTTGCGATGCCAATATCGACTCATCCGTTGAGGAGCACTAACCCTATGCTCTTAGTTACATCGGTCAGTTCAATGTTTAGCTAAAACTTGCTGAATAAGGCTGCAGAAGCTCACTTAACTGTTGGATGATTTCATGTATTTGCGCTTTGCAGCTGCTTTATGGATGGAGTATCGGAATTCTTGTAAGAAAAAAGCAATATACAGGGCTCGTGTCGTCAAAGCTCGCCGAGTGCGACGCTGCGGAGAAGTCATTCAGGAATTGCCAGCATATCCGCATGCCGGATGGGCATTACATCAGTTTTGAGCAATTCTTTGAGCTGGGCCGTTACACTCCCCAACAGCTTACAGACCTCTGCAGCTTTCAGCAACAAGAAGCCCGATCCTCTATACGGCGTGCGATGTGAATCGTTGGTAACTGGCATGCCAGGTATTTGACCAGATTCTCTGCAACCTTGCAAAATCGCCGTGACTTGCTCCCCCCCCCCCGCCCGATCAACATGGAAACGAGAAGCATCTCAGCTGTAAAAAGCAGCTTCAAAGAACATGTCGGAGCCGCGGAGCCGGGTCCACGGCTCGACGGGGTGGAGTTGCAGCAGCACGAGACAGATTATAACTTGCGGAGGAAAGGAAACGAACTGTCGTAACGATAAAAGAGTGTGTCGATGAACGCATCTGCAGATCACACGACGACTCGCACTACCTTACACAAACCGCGGATCTGCCTGCTTTTGACACTTGTAAGAATTACTGGCAAAGTTCAGCAACCAAAGCGAATGAAGATGTGACACCAGCTGAATGATTGAGACAAACGTACCGGTCACCGCCCCGAACAGACCCCAAAACTGTCCAATGTAAAGGTCCGTCGGTAATGGACAGGACAATACGACAGAGAAGTTGCTCCATTAAACTGTTAACGGAGCATGTCACATCAGGCTGTCAACAAATGACTCAATTAAACATTGAACTATGTATGGACAAGTGGCTTCATCAGACATTAAACTATATGTGGATGAGTGGCCCCAATACACTGCTATTTAGCGTCATTTTCGTGATGGCAACTGACAGCTTCCCATCTGCCACCCCCTCGCTTGTCCCACATCGCAAAAGCCGTTTAATCGGTGCACCGAAGTACATCTTCCAGTGGGCTATCCTCACATCTGCCCACGCCCTTAGCACACAGACCGCATCGCATCAAACATCCCTCTGTCTTGGGCGGTCAGGTGTTCTTCACCGCCCTGCTTCACCCGGCACTCAGTGTCACCCGATCTCGGAAGTCTGAGCCGCACGCACGCGCAATCAACTTGCACAACGTGTTTGCAGCTCACGCGGGAGCAGGCGCTGAACTCCCACGGTGACGTCACGCCCCGGCTACCGGCCGGCCGCTGGCCTCCTCGTGTTTATGCAGTCGGGTGTTCGCTTCACCGTAGATTTGTGTAAATGTTTGCCGTTTTTTAGCGCATGCTCGTCAGTGCAGGCGCCTGCACGACGTGCGGAACATGCAGCGATGCACGTGTGCTGGATTGGGCCGCGGCCGTCGCGCCCGGGCCGGCCCCAGCCTCGTTGCAGAGAACTCAGGCTCTGGAAACTGCGGCTGTTTAAACATGGCTTACTGTCCCTGGACCCGTTTTATGAAGAGCGCTCGGTGACCGCGATCAACAGATACCGTGGAACCGGAGATGGAACTGATGCGTTTGCTGCTGTATGATCTTGCGGCGTCGGCAAGGGGCTTTTCTAATCGTCATTTCTCGTTTTCATATCGTTTGCTAAATCGCGCACATCCAGCGTTTGGGTTATTTGGTTTGACGCTTATCCGCCGTGGGCGTGAAGTGTAAAAAAGGGCGAGGCCATTTTTTTCAGCTCTGACCCCGATCAGGACGCGGCCACTGACACTGTCTTGTCCTCGAACTCGATAGAGGGAACGCTTGATGACAAGCGCTTCCGAACACGGCCTCGATCCGTTTGCTTATGGCTGATGTTTTCTTTTCGAAAATGAAAGTGCTTCTGGCAATATAAAAAATAAGAGGGTGTTTTGGCACACTGAAAGCGTTTCCGGGCTACCCCCAGTCACGCTCCTGTCGTTTCCGGGCTGCCACCAGTCACGCTCCTGTCGTTTCAGGGCTACCACCAGTCACGCTCCTGTCGTTTCCGGGCTACCCCCAGTCACGCTCCTGTCGTTTCCGGGCTGCCACCAGTCACGCTCCTGTCGTTTCCGGGCTGCCACCAGTCACGCTCCTGTCGTTTCAGGGCTGCCACCAGTCACGCTCCTGTCGTTTCAGGGCTACCACCAGTCACGCTCCTGTCGTAGACCACCGTAAGTCCCACAGTCTCCGCGTATTCATTGATGAAGTAGCCAGCTCTGTCGACCTGACATCGCGCCTGACCGAGCGCCCCGCCAGATCCACAGGCATCGTTCCTCTAGCTCCGTCGAGCCTGACACCGCACCGCGCCTGACCGAGCGTTCCGCCAGACCGAGCCATCGTTCCTCTAGCCCTGTCGACCCTGACACCGCGTTTGACCAAGCGCTCCGTCAGACCCCAAACCATCGGTCTTCTAGCTCGCTGGCTGTGGATTGTTCGTGCCGGATTAGCCCGCCCTGCTGCAGGACAGACTACTCATCCGCTGCAGAAAAAACAGCGATGCGATAGAGCTAGAGACATCCGAGAGGCTCAACATAAGACAGCGATGCTCACTGTTGTCCACAGAAGTGCAAAGATCCCCCAGGAGCCCGATTCTGAACACAATTGGCTGCGCCGTGTCTGTATATGGGAAACCTTTAACAACCGCGAGGGTACCGCAGCGTCTTAGAAGTTTCTAGCTGGCACAGAGCGTCACAGCTTATGCGGGGTTTCCATAGGCCTGGTCACGATGGCTTCGCACAGCATTTATACAACAATGAAGGAATGCTTTGCTTGAAATTTATGAAGGTCGAAAACACCGATGACCAACGACTTATCGAAATTATTAGCTGGCCGCGCCGCAGCCTGAAGCTACAATTGAAGATGATGTTCCGCAATCAGAAGATAACAGAATTCATATCAGACATGCAATAAGTGAGCGTTAAGTCCTACGTTTGCTCACAGGACAGCCCTGGCCTGCAAAGAAATGCTTGCGCCAATGGCACGCGACAGCAAAATACAGTCGTCATTGATCCCGCAGGCAACCGATTCGTGGTAGATGTTGTCTGGTTCACGGATCTTGGCAAAATAAGCGGCAGCCCCCACGCGGCCCTGATCTGTTTGTTTCTGTCTTTTTTATTGGCGCGTCATAAGCGGCTAAAGGCGAATCTTGCCGATTCCTTAAACAGGCCTTCCTGAGCGCTAGGATTAAGGCTATTCCAACTGATCAATGCCCTTTGATGCATTCGGGGTCCTTTCCCGCGGCATTTGAGCATGTTCTACCGCTGCCTGTCGCTTGTCTGGTTGCCACACAGAAGGAAGATGCAGCAGTTCCCTACTACCAAGCGATGCAGATAGTAGCGTGCCTTTGCGGGATACGCTTTTATAATCCGGCGTGGCTGCCAAGGTCTGGCTAGAAATGGCCTTGACATACAACACACGGGAGGCGTAAGCCGATTTTCGTGGATACTAACCGGTATCAAAATTCACTTAGATCAGACCGTAGTATTAGCCTTATTTCTTGGAGACAAACCAGGATAATGGAGATATAGTTGGGTTGATATTTCGGAAACATGCCTTCATCGAAACACTAGCAGAAGAGATGAATGCAGTTATGTATTCCCCGCTAATGCACTGAACAACTTAGGTATGAAAATTTTACGAGCGGTCCGCCAAGCACATCAGCTAATTTCTTAAAGCGTTTCCACAACTTCACACGGTAGCCTCTACAGAATTCACTACCAAGGCGCACGCGATACGAAGCTATTGCATCCATGTTCTCTGCGCCGCGCCGAGCTCTTCTTACCGGCACCCTCGAGAATGAGGTACATGAGGTACTGCTCCAGCCCCTCCGCGTCAAGTAACGCTTTCCATCCATTTACTTCTTGAGTTTCAGGAACAGGAAGAAGTAAGCAGGGGTCAGGCCAGGCGAAGAGGGTGGCTGCCCGGTCGTGAATGCCCCACGTTCCCTGAAACAAACATCGTTGCCTCATGTAACGTGTGGGATGGACGCTGCCTGGTGTGGACAGGCTTAGCTAGAATATGTAGCCTCGCTCAGATGACTGTGTTCAGTCCCGGCCCTCACCATCTTCAGTGCCGGCGCGTACCTTGTGGAGTTGATTGTTTCACCGCTAGGAGCAAAGCCGACGTTGATGATGCCGACTCTCTTGAAGAAAGCTGTGCATACACATGGCCATCCAACGAACGCCCCCGAGTCTGGGACGAATTGGGATCCCTCGCCGACCCCTTCCACTCTTGCTTTCACTTTTGGTCATAGAGATGAACTAATATCTCCGCAACAATGATCACTGAGTCCAAGAATTATTGGCAGCTAGACTCGCAATGATAGAGCCCATGCTGCACAACCTTCACCTGCGCATCCTTCTGCTCTAGTGGGAGATCGTGCGGGTGCTGCGGCCGTCAAGGGCACAGTCAAGGTATTTCACAACCCGTCTTTCTTTGGCCTTGCTGGCACTGACACAATCTTTGGCCCTGCTGATGTTGCTGATGTTATAAATGCAACGCCCCTTTTTCTTACGAGACCATTCCCTCTGTTCGGTACTTGACGTCAGCTGTGCGCATGCGCTTTGGTGGTCACTTTGCCCAGCCTGTTCTCGACAGTTACGGAAGGCTCACATAGCACGGTCTGGATGTCAGGTTCTCTTTTGGCAAGGGCCCGTTTATGTTGTGGTGCGACGTTCATTAAGACCTCGAAAATCAAGTTATGAACGCTACCTGTTTACTTCCATAGATGACCATTGACAGGGGCATCGATTTTTAAATTATTGGGGGGGGGGGGGGGGGAAGAGGCGGCGAAGCCGAAAGCTTGACAGCCTACCATCCCCCCATCTTTTTCTCACCGGTTTAGCCTACTTCATTGTGGTGAAAGGAAATATCTGCTGCTATTCTTTGCATAGTTTATAAGTCTTTAATTTAAGCAGCATAGAAGTCATTCAGGAGTGGATTCAGGGAGCCGGCACTGGACCACACGCATCGCTCCTAATCGGAAAGTGAAGGCGTCCCTTTAGAGGCCACCTTAGGGTGCCGATGGCGCCCTTGAGAGGCGGCTCGTATTTTGGTTGTGGGGGACGAGGACGGGGTTAGCCATGAAAGAATTAGGACATCCACATTCCAGAGCTTTTCATTTTAACCTTACAAACCAACGCGTGTCTAGACCCTGGGTATGTGAAGTTTATTGCATCATTTTTCCACTCAGCTGTTACGATTTGTATCTGGCGGCGAGAACATCCATGGCTTTACGTTATGAGAGTAGTACGAGACGCCGCTACGCAGAAACATTAAATAAGGTAGCCTTTTTGTTGTGGTCATCCCTTACCTACGTTTTTTGCAGCGGTCCAGTCAAATATATTGAGGGATCCAAGCCAACACTGGGAGGACTCAACTCAACATTGGGGGGCTAAGGCCCCCACAAAAAAATACAAACCGACACCAGTTACCACTGATGCCGTACGATTGCGTGCACCCTTGATTGCATTCACAGACATAGTCAAAGCGCATGTATCTCACCAAAACATTCAAGTCAGTGTGCCGGGGAACTGCGCTCTGCGAAACGATGCGCTCTTAAGCAAAAACCACCGCAACTTCGTCGCCCAGGGAGGGTTACGTCCCCACTATGAACGACTCCTACCCCTCGCCATGCAGCATGGTTCACACAAGACGCGCGCAAGGTCCGTGAAACTGACAGCAGCGGATCACCTGAATTGACACACTGATATGGCAGCGATTACGTCACGTTCATTAACAGAGCTCACGGAATCGGCTCCCCGACCCAATCACTGGCGTAGAGGCGGTCTCCCTGAAGGAGCACACAAGCGCTAGCGCTAGCTAGCGGGAGCGCTAGCCGAACAGTGCGTTATCCACGGTGTCGTTGATATGGGTAGCTCCTGGTCACGAATGTCACACAATTTCCACGATTACATCACATACAAGTGACCAATGGGTCACAAGGTGCGACCTCGATAAAACCGGTCAGCTGCAGTGATGGCAGATTCATCAGACGGGTATGTGCTTATAAAGTTGAAGGCAACGCAAGCGTTAAGCTGTCAGTAGTCGCCCATACTGTCAGCCCCTCTTCCTCCACGGCTCTCGCGGCATTCACCAAGCTGTGAGAACTTGCCATAGCTCACAACGTCGCGCAGCAAGACGAAAACCCGGGGCGCCGACAGCACCCACCCGGCGATGGAGCTGGGTGATGGTGGTGGTGGGGAGGGGGGGGGGGGGGGAGGTTGTGCGCACGCCTAGAACACGCTGAGATCGGCACGGGGAATGGCGAACGAATTGCAGTCGCGCAAACTGTTAAAGAAGACGGAGGGTTGCCACAGCGCCAACGGCTGTACCGCCTGCAGGCCTTGGATGTTGTCGCAGAGGATACGCGCCCAGCTTGACTGCTGAATCTCGCGTACTTGCCGGAATGACAGACTGTGGGGCATGTCAGCCGTTGTCGTGGAAGAACCTGCGGGAGCGATAGTGGTCAGGAGCTGCTGCGACTGCGAATTCATTTGACGGCTCATCTGTCTGCACAGGGTTCTATGATCCGATGGCCCTTGAGGGAAATCACTTATGTAGTGGGATGAGGATCTGAAAAGTCGATTTAAGTTCCACGCGGAATAAGCGCCCATCAAAAGTTAATCTATGGCGATAACACCTCGGATCCGTTGCATGCTTCATTGCCTCTAAGCGATTTAGATGGCGCAAAGATGCAGCTTCGTTCTAAAAGAACATAAAATTGCAGACTGCGTAATTCTGCCAATGAGCTTTAAGCCTCTACGACAAACAGTGTAGCTTTAACTACACGAATCGAACTACAATCCAATCCAAAGTCCATAAGCCACGGATGCCTCTCATCTTCTCCTTACCTGTCCCCGTAACGGGTGACGAAGAACTGCTCGCCGATGATGCACTGGAACACCTCGCCGACCAATGCACCGGGCTTTCGCTTCTCGGCCACACCACCGATGAAAAGGTCGATGTCATAGATGCTGTCGTAGACCGATTGCAGGCTCTGCAGCACTTTCGGATCGAAGAACGGCGCCAGGGAAGACCACTCGCCGTCGAGCGAGCGCTCCAGACAGTTCTCCAGCGCCGTGACGTAGGTCGGCAGGCCGTGGTCTCGACCGCGGTTGATGTTGAGAGCGATCAGATCCAGCCCGGATGGCGCGCCCTGAGCAAACAGCTTCTCGTGCACAGAGGCGGAGAAGGTGTTGTCGACCGAGCGCGGCTTCTGGCGCGTCAGTGCGCGCGCGAATTGCGCCATAACACCCGGTCCGGTGAGTAGGTCGGGACGGAAGAACGTGTCCTCCATGGCCAGCGTCTTCAAGATGCGGCCTGTCTCGCTGCGTAGGATGAACAAGTCTTGTACCTGTGGAAGCGGATGACGTTCGGTCAAAATGGGCACGTTTCCGCCAGCATGTGCGGCCGTGATGACGCGACGTGTGTAGGTGATTATTTGCTAATAAAGCGAAATATACTGAAGGAAGGGTGGGTGCCGTGGTTATGACCGTGGCATAAAAACCGAAGAGCAAGCTAATGGCGGTGGCCAGACAGCGACAGGGCACTGAAATGGGGACATCCGAAACGGACCGGGCTCCAAAAATGCACACATGACCAGAGAGTATCTAGAACAGATCCGGCTTGCAGAAACTCGAACCTCTAGAAGGGAGACGAGCTCGAGAGGAAGCACTGACCTGTGAATGTCCGAAGCGGAAGGCGGCTGTTGAAAACTCGGACGTAACGCTCGGGTCCACCTGACCCGTGTAGCCAAAGGAGTGACCGAACGCTGGGTCGAGACCATGATCACGCGTGTACTTGAAGCCAAGTACAGTGGGCAGGTATTCGTTGTAGACGACGTTCTGGTACTCGCCGTTGACAATGCGGCGCGCCTCCTGGAACAGCCGCTCGTCGTCCCAGTCTCGGTGGTTCTTCGCCAGCACCGCTGCCACGCGGTTGTGCTCGCGTGTCCAGATGGTGTGCATGAAGGCCAGCCCAGGGTTCTCGCTTAGGCGGCCCTCACCCGAGATGAACCGGCCGCCAACCTGCGGCAGGAGGTTGCCGTCGCTGCTCTTGATGAGGGCCACCGGTGAAGGCACGAAGCCGGTCCGCCTGCTCCTTGCTGCTGCCGTAGATGTTGGAGGAGTCCAGGAACTGCGACACCTGGTTCAGCTGGTTGGTCGGACCGGCGATACAGTCCTCGAACGGAGCCGGTTGCGAGCGCACCTGGCTCATGCACTTGCGGCCGAACTGCGAGTAGAAGGGGTCGTCGTCCGGCACACGGATCGGGTTGCAGCCGATGGGGTGCAGCGGCTCATCGGGGAACGAGTTGTCACTGTTGCAACAAGCCAGTCCCCCCGCCGCCCGGCACCGTGAACGCCGCCGTTGAAATCATGTCGTGGTTGATGAACTGGCCAAACAGCATGACGGAGAGCGTGCGGGAAGTTGTCGTCGCGCGGGGACGTGTTCGCCACGCGCTGACTGACAAGCCGTGCCGACGGCAGCGGGCCGCCAAGGCCGGACGAGCGCGGCTTGAATATGCCGTCTTCGTACTCAGGCCGGGAAGAAACGCGAGAAGGCCGTCTGCGCGCGCCCCAGCCGCGGCTCATCCTGGTTTGTTGCATTCGCCATTGAAGGTGCGGAAGTTGCCTGATCCGGCACAGTTGGGGCGCGCGGGCACCTCGCAGCCGGGAATCTTTGTCGTCGCCGAGAACGGGGAAGGCGGGGAAGTTGGCGCGGTTCCTGCAGACCCACTCCGAACAGTGGTGCCTCGGCGCTGAATGCCTTGGAGCCGACGGCGCGCATCTCCTTCAGCTTCGTCAGTACCTCAACAGACTGCAGCGATGCCTCTGCCGACCGCTCAGCCTCACTCGACTGCGGTCGCGAGAACAACAGCTGCAGGCTCTCTGGTGACCTGGCGCGAGCCCTGTTGGCCCCTCTCTGAGCGAGCTGGTTCACCACCCGCCCCACCTCCTCTAGTCTCTTCTTTGCTTCCGCTACCACTGACAGCTTCTGAAAAGCATAGAGAAAAGTTAGCGTTGAAAAAAGACCTGCGTCATTGTGTGAAAGCCACCGCAAAGGCCTCAAAATCTCTCGAGGGTTTTAATAGAAACAATGCATATCACCCAGCACCAATCTGATCTGTATTGTCTTCACATGTACAGCCGACTCATGCAAGGTGGACCGCTGGGGACCATTCCAGCGCCCCGTAGCATATTTCTGAGTTGAATCGCTTACCACTGGCCGCAAAAATCCACAGCCCAAGTAGTTCATGACGGCGGCAGCTTTGAACAGGACTTGAGAACGGCCGAAGCATATAAACCAAAAGCCCTCAGCGGCGAGCCGTACCTGCACAAGGTTGCTGATCACCAGCTCCTGTCGGTCCTTGAGGCGGTTCTTCAGGGGCCGCAAGTCAAACACGCCCTTGCTGCCGGTGATCTCGCCAGGGAAAAAGATGCTCGGAGAGGGCGCCGCCGCCTGCGGTCCGCCGAACCTGCAGCCCGTGAAAAACACATCGTGCTCGTCAGAAAACACATCGTGTCGTGCACCAACAACCGTGCTCGTCAAGCGGCGAGACGAGTCTGGTTACGCAGGAAGAGCTGCAACGTTGTTGGGGATAGTGACATGTCTCCTGGGCATGACCGAAGTCTGGACTTGTCGTGGGCACTGAGCATGGCGCAAACCTCTTCCAAGAAACGTTGGATTCTTCGTTTGATGCACGCTGAGCTCGGGCTTTCATACTAGGCCCGAGAGGACAGCCTGTGGCCGGTCTTATCCAATTAGACACACGTAAAGTAAGGTAGGCTAGCAGCATATCACGCGAGCGCAGAGTGGTCGCGTGGAGTCCAGCGTGAGCTTACCTGCTGATGAGGCCGCTAGAGCCGCACAGCACGCCAACGGAGCCGTCACTTGAGCGTGCAGAGCCGTCCGGCCGCGAACGGGTCCACGATGGGCTCCTCCTCCAGCAGCTCCTTGCACTCCAGGAGCGGCATGCACACGTCGGTTCCGCCGCCCAGCCGGCCACAAGGGCCAAACAAGTGACCTAGGGAGGGAGAGGGTCGGTCACATCCACTACCCTTCGGTTCGTGCGTAACCTCTTTAGCCGAACCTAAGAAATAAGTTTGCGCCACAAATCGCGTAACTGCGCAACAGCAGCCACGACAAAGGAGCAGCACCCAATGAAGGTACAACAGAGAGCCTCGCAACCATGCCAAGGTTTTCTGAAATTCCAGTGCGTTGGCTGGAACGTGAGCTGCGACAAGTCGCAAAACTTGCCGTTGTGTGATCAAACCAGGTCATCGATCTTAATCATGCGATCAAATGCACTTGGCACGTGATGTTGCGGGGAGCAGCTTGGGTGTAGCGTCCATCTGTGTAGAACGGACCTACGGCCCTGGTGGCCGGCAAAGCGGTAAGGGTGCCAGCTAATCTGTAGCTCAGGGTGGTCAGTCATTTCCCGACATCCATGTGAACATGCTTGCCTGCAATTCGAGCCAGTTTCTGGGAAGACTGGGTCGTGAGACAAGGACAAGTGGTGGGCAAAACCCGCGCGAGTCTTTAATTGCTGGTGTCCGAAGCCCTGGCACCGCTTTCTGAACACGATGCTAACACTCTCAACGGCATTCGACCCTGGCGTTGGTGGCCTGCCGCGAATTGGCCCACCTGATTAAACGCCGCACGATAACGACCTATCGCGAGGCGCTCACCGCTAGCACACATAGACCCATTTCAATTGGCAGGCGGCAAGATTCACCCTGTCCTGTTCTTCAGGGCGTTTTGAGAACTTCAACTCCAGGCTAAGACTAGCATAGAGACTCATTTCTATTCATCTACACATCTACCATGCACTATTCATCTACACACATAACAGGACACACACACAACACATATATATATATATATATATATATATATATATATATATATGTGTGTGTGTCCTGCCATGAGGGAGATCATCTGATCCAGATTTAAGTCGGACAACTGAGATACCAACTCCACCGTTTCAGCACAGCGCCGACCCAGCCGACGCCAGCTGCCCGACAACAGACAGTTCCACGTAGCACACAAACGGTTTTGCAAACGGTTTCTCCTGAACCCCCTGGTGTTTTCACCAGCGGTTGACGTCAAATGGTTAAAGCTTCCTGGCGGCTAAGCATGCTAGTCATGACTGACCACGAGCTTCAACCCTTGACCGATCATCAAGGTCATTTGATATGACCAAAAAATCACGTGCTGCGCAATAGAGCGCTCTGGCATACGATCCAAGGTTGAAGTAAAACGTCTTCACTGGACGTGAGTGTGTGCGTGAGGTGGTTGTGAGACATTCAAGCTGATATGACGTGCAAGTGGATCGCTATGCAGGCATTCTTATGTCTTGGGGGCGCCATTCCTTCCGCCACAAATGCGACAATAGACATTTCAGTTGCACTTGTACGAAACTAAATCACATAAATGGCTTATGTCAACAACGCAAGATGTAGATACTTGAGTTATCAAAGCACAGCAAATCCATCCTTGTGAATACTGCGCGAAGCAGGGGCGTGCGCATGCTGACACCCCTCAAGCTGCAGGCTACTTGCGGGAACCCTTGCGTCATGCAAGTGCAACTGTCTTCGATGTTTCTCTCACCGTTTTGGAGGCATTTGGTTAACTCGTGCAACCATATCCCTCTTGCGGAGATCCTATCTTCGCATTAGGTGCGATGCTGAGTGGATTTCCCCGCCCTTCAGCCGTCTAGACACGCTCATTGCATCCGTACAGCAAGCAATACAAGAGCACGGAGGTGCTGTAACCGAAGGACTACCAGCAGTTGGGACGGCTGCTTTGCAGTTGGGACTACCAACAGTTGGGACTACCAACAGGCTACCAGCACTTGGAATGGCATGCCTTGCACGGAATAAACAACGATCGTATGTGAGCGACGTTCAAAAACTGTTTGTGTCTGTTCAAAGCCAGCGGAACGTAGCATTCCGTGTCCCCAACGTCCAACAGCCCGTGTCCTGTGATGTACACGGCGCCGGCTGACGAGACTGCGGCCGGGGCAGACGGGGCAGCGGTCGAGGCAGACGGGGCAGCGGCCGGGGCAGACGGGGCAGCGGTCGGGGCAGACGGGGCAGAGGTCGGAACAGACGGAGCAGCGGACGGGGCGGACGGGCGGCGGTCAGAGCGGACGGAGAGCGGACGGGGCGGACGGGGCGGACGGGGCATGACGGGGCGGACGGGCAGCGGCCGGCGACGGGAGCAACGGACGGGGCGGACGTAGCGGCGCCAGGGCGGACGTAGCAGTGGCCGGGGGGGGCGTAGCAGCGGCCGGGGCGGTAGGTGGCGGCCGGATAGGACGGAGTAGCGGGCAGGGCGGACGTAGCAGCGCCCAGGGGGACGTAGTGCGGGGGCGGGCGTAGCAGCGGCCGGGGCGGTAGGGTGGCGGCCGGATAGGACGGAGTAGCGGGCAGGGCGGACGTAGCAGCGCCCAGGGCGGACGTAGTAGCGGTTGGGATGGGCGTAGCAGCGGCCGGGCGAACGGGGCAGCGACCGGAGCGGACGGAGCAGCGGACGGGGCAGACGTAACAGCGGCCAGGGCGGATGTAGCAGCGGCCAGGGCGGACAGGGGCGGCGGCCGAGTAGGACGGAGCAGCGGCCGAAGCGGACGGAGCAGCGGACGGGGCAGACGTAACAGCGGCCAGGGCGGATGTAGCAGCGGCCAGGGCGGACAGGGGCGGCGGCCGAGTAGGACGGAGCAGCGGCCGAAGCGGACGGAGCAGCGGACGGGGCAGACGTAACAGCGGCCAGGGCGGACGTAGCAGCGGCCGGGGCGAACAGGGCGGCGGCCGAGTAGGACAGATCAGCGGCTGAACCGGACGGAGCAGCAGACGGGGCGGACGTAGCAGCGGCCGTGGTGCACGGGGCAGCGGCCGGTACGGACATTGCAGCGGCCGGGTGCACGGGGCAGCGGCCGGGACGGACGGTGCAGCAGCCAGGCGACACGGCCAGCGATTGCCGGGGACTGGGTGTCGCCGCCGAAGCCGATCACGTGAGGTCATACGTGAGGTGAGATCTTGGTTAGGCGAGGTCCTACGTGAGGTGAGGTCACTCGTGAGGTCAGATCATAAGTGAGGTGAGGTGCTCGAACGCCATCCTGCATGTAACATGCCTTCACTGTCTGTCCCCAGCAAAGCCGCCTTTGCGGCATCCTGGCGTGGCAGCAACCAGCTAAGCCCGTGACGGGATTGTGGCTTGGAGGGCCGCCGGGCGGAGGGCCCGACACGGGGTGTATACACCGCGGAATGGAATTCGCCGAGATCAAGGATCGCAATACGGGTCTCAAAGACAAAGGAAGGCGCCGCGCACTCGTAAAGCTTGCACACCCGTGATATCTGACTTATATGACGATACTTCGGTCGGTAAATTGTGTAGCTGGATACCCGATAAATGTACGATGCTCGTTGACAAGAACCAAAACCAATCTCGAAGGTGCGAAGATAGCATTATCTTGTGATATACATCTCCACGAGGCAGGACGTATGATGTTGCGCTTGGTGAGCACATACGTTATCATGTTCGTTTTTCCATTATATCTATCCAAAGGTCTTTTAAGCCCATGTACTGTGACCATTGCGCTTATACAAATACAGAACACGACTAGAAACGCATGCCAATACGAGTCTTACAAAGCGAGATTATAGGCCCATCTCTCTTATGTGGTTGGCATGTAAATAAATGGAAAAGTGGCAGCTATCCTATTGCCGTAGTATTACGAGCAGAAAAGTATTCTGAGCAGTATTTACTACGCCTTTAGAACAAACCGCAGCACAGAGGACTAACTTGTATCACTTGACACTGTTATACACACTGCGTTTAAAGAGCGCCTCCACTTAGAGACAATTTTCTTCGACATTGAAAAGGATTATGACTCCACCTGGCGCTGCGGCTTTCTAATGAAGGTCTCGAAACAGCGTATTTGTGTTGTCATGGAAACCTTTTTAGAGGTTTTCGTCGGAACGTCTTGTTTACGCAAGAGTTTGCCACCACCTCACAGATCGTTTTTTATAGGCGGATGGAATGCTGCAAGGAAGTGTTTTAAGCATGACATTATTTCTTATCATCATCAATGGCGTAGAAGTTTAACTTCCACAATCCAGCTGCCCATCCCTCTCTGTCAACGACTTTGCCATATAGAACGTGGTTCGATGGGACCTCTGCTTTTTCCGGACTAAGAAAGATAGCGACTAGCGGAAATCACCAGTAAGTTGTTCTCAACAGATTTGCGCGCCTGGCAGAAAGCTGAGTGCTGCTAGGTCAACAGCTCATGTCATTTTCCCGGGCGGAAGGTCAAATTTTCCTGAAAATCGACCTTCTTTAGATCCACTTGCTTATACGTACGTCACCATGCCTTAAAGTGCACGAAACCTATACAGGCCTGTTCCTGAGTCAATCCTAAGTACACTGGCATGTCACTTGACCGGGTTTCGAGTATGCACGTCTGGTGTATGGCTCCGTTAATGTAACAGGGTCGTCCCGCCGCACGCGGCCGGCGGATTCGTCATTCGCCCCGCCTCCCGCGCCACCCGCGGATCGCTGTACAGTGTTTCTAAAAAGAGCCACACTTCCTTGAATAAGAAAAGACCAGCAATATGTTTTTGTGATGTGAAAAACATGCGAAATGGATGGTCTCACGAGCTACCGAAAATTTGCGCACGATTGCAAGATTGCCGGGGGGGGGGGGGTGATCTCCGGAATACCTAAGGGGTGTCGCAATAACCCCCCCCCCTCCGCTGTTAGAGCAAAGGTTAACTTTTGGTTCGGTATGTCCACTTACCAAAGTAATAAACGCCCGGCAACAGCCCGTTTGGGAAGTTCTAACATCTTGATTAAGACAATCCTATAGGTGTTACATGATCGCGTAGCCGAAGCGCTCAAAAGACACAAAGCAACACATTTAGGTAACACTTCTACACGTCGCGGTTCAGCGCGAAGAGTGACTCCTCCCTGAAGCCGAGCGACCGCGGCGCGCTCCGCCATTCCCCAACGACACTTACGTAAAGCACGTTCATCCCAGGGCACTGCCGGCTCCACTGCATGGGCGGTCCGATCCAGCCCCTTATATCACCTCGATGGACCGCCATGGGGACTGGTCGGTCCCTCCACCGCTGGAATCCCGGTGACGTCCCAGACGTCATGCGCAGGTGCTCGTGACGGAAGCAGAACTGACGTCGGGCTTCCACGGGCGGCTGTACTCCGCCGGATTTACGGGAGTGCTTGGGGCCCACAAACGCAGACCACAGACCGCAGATCCTGCAGACGCCGGCGTTCAGACACCGCTTCGTCGGGTCAAAGGCTAGGCGTCACTGTTCTGTGCTGTGCTGCCTGTCGGCTAAACGCCGGGCACCGCGGGCCTGTGCTGTGCTGCCTCTCAGGTTAAACGCCGGGCGCCACTGGCCTGTGCTCCGCTGTCTGTCAGGTTAAACATCGGGCGCCGCTGGCCTGTGCTGTCTGTCAGGGTGAACGCCGGCGCCGCTGGCCTGTGCTGTGCCGTCTGTCAGGGTTAACGCCGGCGCCGCTGGCCTGTGCTGTGCTGTCTGTCAGGGTAAACGCCGGCGTGCTGACCTCAGTTTGCTGTCTGTCAAGTTATACGTCGGGCGCCGCTGGCCTGAGCTCTGTCTCAGCACTGCAAGCCCGTAAAGTGTGTGTGGGTGGGTGGGGGGGGGGGGGG
>NW_023597055.1:4300885-4481021 GCF_011947565.3 Pollicipes pollicipes
TGGGGTGAGGGTAGGTCCTGGCGGATGGTGCAGAGTCGGTCCCGGCGGGTGGTGAGGGTAGGTCCCGGCGGGCGTGAGCCTTGTCTCGGCTGACGGTAGGCCGGGTCTTCGAGAAGGTTTTCGTCTGATATTTCCCCAACTGTCCAAATTTATTTGAACCACACAATCGCCTGCACTGTCAGAATCCCCGCCGTAGTTATTCACACGGTCCTCACCAACATCGATGAACGCCATCCCCTTGTGATTCACAACGCCTTTCTTCTGTCAGGCCTTTCGACGCGAATGACCATTTTAAGGCTACAGGGTGAAGGAGAGCGGACGGCGGTGGGGCGGGACTACATGCATCTGACGTCTGGCAGTCCTCCGCCGAGACTTAGCCCGCAGACCGCGCATGCGCCGCTATACCAGGTGTGTGTGGACGCCGGTTGGGGGGGGGGGGGGCACATGAGCCACAGATGGCCGCTGTACACGGCTTCTCCCGGATAAATGGGCAGCCACGTCATTTGAGGATGAGGCTTCGTTGAGGACACGACGTGTCAGCGTACTTTCCAGTGACAGCAAATATCTAGTTGGGGTATTTGCTTATCTATAGCTTACAAAGACCACGTTCCGCAAAAATCAAAAGGTGAGCTCCACTGACAACTCATGGTAGCTAAGGGCTAACGGCTAACAACAAGTCATTCATGGCCAATAACTCCACAAGCTGATGATAATCCAAGTGGTTCCGGTGCCAGTGACTGGGTCCCACTGTGCTCCGAGCAGAACAGGAAATCCATGAGGCAGGAATGTGGTTTCGCAACATGAGTTGAAGAGGGATGAAGCCCCCAATTGAACGTGAAACTGCATCGCTGTCCTGAGGCTTTGGGCACTCCCAAATGGGCAGGGGCAAGCGCCATAGTTGTCCGAGGAAGTTGGCACAGCGCCAAGTGCCCGAAAACCAAAACCAACACAGACAGGGCTTTCTTCTCATCGCCTCGTGAGACCGTGTGCGTTTCATGATATTCGCCCGTGATTTCAGAGGCAGCGTGACCACAACTGCCGTCGCCTACCGGCACCAGACGTCGGGGCGGAGAAGCTTCCGTGTTTGGCCGACCGGCGGTGGGGCGGGGGCGAGGAGTGAGGGGGAACCGGCTGCACGTTGAAAGTAATGGGCGTCTGCAAGGCCACCAGTTGGCTCCACATGATCCAACCTGGCCCTCACGGAGCCGTTCAGTGAAGGTTACGTGGTGACTGATCATTCCTGTGTAATTAATGTGAGATGACAGTGCCCGGCTCTAGCCTCATTATGATGTCGCCTTTCAGCTTCACAGTCACTTGGAATATGTTAATCAGTTTCATTGCGCGCGGTGCGTTTCACGCTGACATGGCGTCTCAGCCATGTGGTCACGTGGGTGTTTCATTGGATCAAACCTCTATTTTGAAAGCAAACGATAGTTTGGACCGCAATAATGTGCTCTGATGTCCGTTGATTGCGTCTACTACCGGTGTAGGTGCCGCTGTGCGATGAAATGCACGGTTGCTCAGTTCAATAGCACTCATCGGAGTTGGAGTGCTTGGAGCAAAGGGCCAGACAGTACTTTTGATTGGTCAATGTAGAGGACGAGACGTTTCTTGGAATCATCTATTGATTGATTTTGTGCGTTTCTAGTTGTGTCTTTAATTGTTTTTCAATTTACGTTGGTTTTTCTTGACGTTTCTCAAAATTACCTTTTGATTAATTTCGGGCAATACAAAATTTGAAACACTTGCCTCTGTACCAGACATCGTCACTTCCTTTTCACACTGGGAGTAAAGGAAAGCAACGCTCTGATAATCTACATTGCTAGGATGGACAGTCAGTTGCTATCTTGTCTATATTAGATAACCGTCTTTGAGTGCGTGATGACGTGCACAATGATTGTGCACCGCCCTTGCCTCTCCATTGCACTAGGTAGCACTCGCACAAAAACACTGATATTTCACACGGCCGCATTGCGTAACTTAGGCAGTTTAGCCTTTCCGAAACTGGCGCCATAACTATTGCGTCTGGCCGGCCTACCGTACATGGCCATGCTGACTTCTGCTTGAACTGGTTAATAGGCAACACAAGATTTTGTTGAAACATCCGCCAGAATGCAGGTCGGTTTATGCCATGGTGCCGAAGCATCGCAGCATTTAACACGTTTCCGGTGAATGTTTCTTATTCCAAATAAGCCATCGCGGAACTTGGAACTTATTACGTGGAACTGTAACGTCACGATTATGTAGGTCAAGATGGCGGCAAAATCAGGGGTGGCGCAGTATGAGAAGGCGGGAGGAGGCGGGCAGTTGCCCCTCCACCCACCGGCAGGGGGGAGGTAGTAGAATGCTTTTGCAGTCTCAAAATTTTTGGGAGGCTCCTTTTTTCCCAAACTAAAGACATTGTAGATACACGTAAATCCCAGGCCCCAGATCAAAGGTGCTCCATAGCTGAGCCAGGCAGCAACAAATCGGGTTCATTTCTACATCAAGAGGGCCGTTTTTATCATGAGGTCACATTTATGAAAAAGGCGACCAATACTCCAGATAATTTCGTAGACCCAATGATATGCTCAGGAGGCCCATTTGCTGGCTTGAGAGGCTGCTGTTGCGAGCTAGGAAGCCCTGCTCTGGGTTGGGAGGCACCCTCTATATTCAGAAGGTCCCTTTCATGCATCAGATGGCCAAGGTTCCAGATCAGGGTGACCTGTTGTGGGATAATGAGGCCACTTTGCGAGATTTGAAGGTCCTTCATGAATCGGAATAATCCTGTTCTGGATAAGGAATTCCCTCTTTGCAACAGGATTCTTTCTTTGTAACCGATGACCATGTTTTTAATACAGTGAGACCCTTTGCTGGATATTTAGAGGGTTCACACACTGGTGTTTTCTAATGATCGACATTTATCTACTTGAATACATGCATGACCAAGTTCACAAGAGGGTGCATGCCCTCTGCTACTGCCCTCGCTTACTACACCGCTCAGGAGAACCCCTGTGAGAAGGCCCCATTTTGTCTCGAAGGCCCGGTGGAAAATCCCACCCCCTAACCCCGGCGCCCCCAACTCAAAATATGTGGCGTCGCCCCTGGACGAAATGCTGAGGAAGGTGGAGCGTCGCGATTGGAACAACGGCACGTCGGCCAGGGTGTGCAGATGGCGCTGTACCGACCTCTGCGCAAGGGCTGCCTCCCCGCCGAGCTCGGGTCTTTCCGATTCAGCCTCCAACGACAGGTCTCGGCTCCCTCTCCGATCAGGCTGGGGACGTGCTGGCTCATTTCACAGGACCCGGCCAGCGTAGTGCTGGTGGGAATCAAGCGCACGACCAGAGCTAGGACGATCACCTCACCCACCAATGAAGAGGCTGACCACGTGTTCAGAAGCCGTGCTACTTGGGAGTTGATACCCCACGCCCGTGGTCATAATCCATTCAGCAGGCAGCAAAGCGTGGGAGCAGACAAACCTCGGAACCAGTGCAACTCGAACCACGCGTTGCGCCACATTTCCATGCAAAATCCGTCAGGTATCCACTAGTGACTACATCTATAAACTTAGCGCGCACATTTTGCGTGCCAGTTCAGTCCTAACCATCGACAGCACGTCCATTGACCGCAGGTCTGTCCCGCAATTAAGTCCGTCGATAGAAAATCCGTCGGCAAAAGCGAACTGGGAAAATCAGGAGAAAGACGGGCATTGGTTGCGTAAACCCGACACAGCTGATCACTAATCTGATCATCACTGATCAGCTGACCACTAATCAGTGGCTTGACACCGGTTATGGAAGTTTTGCAGCAACTTGAAGCTACGTCTTTCGAAGTCGCCGCAGAGACCGAAGTGGTCGCAGTTAGAGATGTGTTTAGATATGTGGACTGACTCAGACTCAGATAAACCGTTTTTAGAACTGCAGCTGAACTGCCAGGTATCGCCGCTCACATTCGTATAGCGGTCGAGTACAGTCGCGTGGTGATTATTTGAAATCATTTTGGAAAACGCCGGTGTAGGCGAGTGCTTTCATCAGCATCCCGCCATCGCAACCCTTTTTCATGCTTGGCTGTCGTGGACGTGAGCCAGCGTGCAGGCCGTGGATGAGGGTGGCGTACGGACATGCCGGCCGTCTCCAGCAGACGGACCAAGGCTCGAGTCCCCCCGTTAATCGGGGCGGACTTCCGGACCGCCTCCCCGGCGCCATCTGGGTCTCCCGGCCAGATCACAGCTGAAGAACCAGCCGACTTCCAGGCCAACCTCGCCATAGTGACGTATGAGCTGTCGCCTCGGGTTGATATCGGACGGGGGCGGGTCAGGTGCCAAGTGAAGCCGCGGCTGAACGTGCTGCTCCTCGTGCTGCTGCCGGCAACGGCGTCAGGTGCTCGTCCTGCGGGCGCTCTGGGACAGGAGCGGTGTTCACCGCCTACCACCGTCAGACGCTCTTTCTCTCGGCTACCTGGAGAAGGAACGGGACTACACGGCCTGAAGCAGTGAGACCTTAGTCGTCTAGGTCCTCGGGTATACGAGCACGCCGCCCGGCGGCGTCCGACACCCCGACCTGAGGTCAAGTGAGTCGCCCCACGGTGCGTCCGTCCCTTGTAGAGGTGCGTGCTGCGGACCGGACCACGCTCGGCTTGGCGCTGGATTGCACCGGGCGCCGAGAGCCGCTGCTCACGACCACCGCATGGTGTTGACTGCCTCATTCCCTGCTGGCTTGTTCTTTCTTGCTAGCAAAGTATGGTTCGCAAAACCCCATCCCCTCTCCATTGTCGTTTGTATGTTTTTCGATCATCCGCTGGCCCCAGGCGATCGTGATTTAGCGCTGGGTACAAGTTCGGTGCGGGTTTACCAAAAGCTGACAACAAATCAGGAAATGAATAAGCTCAGCGCAAGAACAAAACTGAACGCGACAAAAATTGACCGTGTGTTACTCGCAGACCTGTTCGTCACACTCTTCGCCCATCACTTGAAGCTTCGACCGGGCTACCGACACATTTAGCAATCTGCTGAACAGAAGTACGCCGAGCAGCGGGCGGCGCAGCCTGCCACGCGGGTCGCGCGGCGGCCGGCCGCGTCCTACGCCTGTGTTTGGCTGTAGCTGGGCTGGGGCTCCGGTTACGACTTCGGGCGCCCTGGCGACGGGTGTCGCCGGTGACGCACGGCGCTGCGGCCGCGCCACCGCAGTAGCCCTGCCCTGCCGTGCCGCGCCGTGCCGTGCTGTGCTGTGGTCGTGCCCGGCGCACGGCGGGGATGTAGCGGAGACGGCCGGGCGCAGCTGCTCGTCCGCCGCAGCCCGCAGGCCACTCCCGCTCCGCAGACATGTTGTAAGTGCTGACCGGCCCCGCTCCGCAGAAATGTTGTAAGTGCTGACCGCCCCGCTCTGCAGACACGTAAGCGCTGACCCGCCCCGCTCTGCAGACACGTAAGCGCTGACCGCCCCGCTCTGCAGACACGTAAGCGCTGACCGCCCCGCTCTGCAGACACGTCAGCGCTGACCGCCCCGCTCTGCAGACACGTAAGCGCTGACCGCCCCGCTCTGCAGACACGTATGCGCTGACCGCCCCGCTCTGCAGACACGTAAGTGCTGACCGGCCCGCTCTGCAGACACGTAAGCGCTGACCGCCCCGCTCTGCAGACACGTAAGTGCTGACCGGCCCCGCTCTGCAGACACGTAAGCGCTGACCGCCCCGCTCTGCAGACACGTAAGTGCTGACCGGCCCCGCTCCGCAGACACGTAAGTGCTGACCGGCCCGCTCTACAGAACACGTAAGCGCTCTGACCGCCTCGCTCTGCAGACACGTAAGTGCTGACCGGCCCCGCTCCGCAGACATACTGCGCGCACTGTCAACCCCAGTCCGCAGGCACTGTCCAGTCCACCCCCGCCCTCCGCAATACGTTGTAAGTGCTGACCGGCCCCCTCTCTGCGGACATGTAGACCACTGACCCCGCTCTCGTTCCGTAGGCATATTGTAAGTACTCTCCCCTTCTCTGTCTGACCTGTTGACTCTGACCACTTTCCACTTTCCACTTTCCACCTTCAACTTTGACCACTTTCGTTCCCATAGACATGCTGGCAGTTACCGGTCGCTCTTCTTCATAGCATCTGCTGAGCGCTGGATGTTTCGGCTCCACAAGCGTGCCGTGAATACTGACTGCCGCTGCTTTTAAGATTATGTGAGCGCCTATCACGTCCGCCCTGCCAGAAATGTTCGGATAGTGTCACCTTTATTCAGGATAAAAGAGATTATCGTCAGAACTGCTTTCGCGCGGTCTGTTTGAAGATCGTCCAGGTGTATATGATGCCATAGAATTGTCACACAAATCCCGCATTTTGAATGGCCATGGGGTGCTCAAGGTCATCAAATTATGATCGCCGAATTATTTATGCCTGGCGTGCGTCGGCACGATTCGAGACATCAGCGGACAGCAGTGGCCCGAACAACGGGTTAAATTTGCTGATCAAAAAATTTGAGCACGAATCAAGTTTGTGCCCTATAATAACACGTAATTTGTGCAGTGATACTATTATGACAGAAATGAGACGAGAAAGAGAATCAAATAACTTCAGAAATGACCCATGGACAGGTATGTGAATGCAAGTAAGAAAAAATATAATTACGGACCTGCGCGCTAGGGAGATGAACATTATTTTGGTTGCTAGGTAACGTAGAACAATCGCATTTCCCTAGAGGCTGGTGCATGGTGCTCAATGTAAACAAAAAACATCAGCATAATGGCCACCGCCATCGCCGCGTTCGCAAGCTGCTGTCAGCGCTGACAAGCGACATCCTCGAAAAAGCCTTTGGCTACAGCTAACCATACCTTCGCAACGATGTCGACGTATTTAGTAGAGAATATTACTTGGAGGCTACGCGATTAATTGATTCTTTCATAAAAACCAAAGAGAATTTGGGGGCTGTGGCAATATCTCGTCAGTGGAGGCGACTTTGTAGAAACCAATGACATCAAAATTTGTAAATAAAAATTCCCTTCCATCCTACGTGCACAGTCAAAAATCCTAACTTAACTGGACACATTCCCTTGAAAGGGAGTTTGTTTCATCATATCTGGTGGTTGCCTAAATATTTTTAGATGTGGAACATTCCCTTTAACCCTTGTCCTGATAGCGGATGGGGTGGGAGTGCGGGGGGGAGGCGATGCGACCCCCACCCCTAAGACTTTCCGAGGATACCTCGCCACCACGTCGTGTAATCGTGACGTTTTTGTAACCTACGGGGTATTTATGGCACGCGTTGACACCAAGGCATGCTCTTAGCTTTTCTGGTTCTGGGGCAACGGTGATTTTTGAGGAACACTGCACGGCGATCTACGGCCGGCGTGGGAGGCGGACGGCGACCGACGATGCTGCGGAACACGCGCGGTGGGCCAACATTGTTGCATTACCGAAGTCATGTATCATTAACATGTGCTTAAAACACATCACGCTATTCAATTTGTACTAAACTAAATACGGATTATGCCTGTTTAGGTTTCGTGTCGCAGTAAGGCATAGTCGCGTGCGTATGAGCATGTAAAAAGTTTGACTTAAAGGAAAACATGGCCTTTGGCATGGCATAGTAGGGTCAAATACTAATCTTCTCTCATGCAATTAACTACCAATCGCGAGACCGCACTGAGAACAATCTACAGGTGTTTTTCATTGAGCCCTACTTCTCTTAGATTGGGAACGGCAGGGGGACATCAACCCCTCCATCTTTATCAGCCCTTGTTATGAAAAACGGCGGATCAGAGTGAGGGCACATATGGTCGATCTACAAACATTTCAGCTCTTTAGGTATGTAGACATGCCTTATTAGTGTCTCTTTTCTCCAAGAACCTGCTCTTTGAACTACAATAATTCCAAAAAATTGGTGTCAGTTCGGATCCTATAGCAGGTCAATAGAAACGACGTAATGTTACTTGCAATATGGTGGCATTTCGGCCCACGCCGTTACGCCTGGGGATAGATTGCAAAGTGGCGATATTTCGTATGTTTGGGATTTGTTGTGATTTGAAAACGGTCGGCTTGAAAGCAATCCTGCTTTTGATTGGAGGGACGAATGCAACGAGAAGACACATACCAACTTTTCAGGGAGATTAACAGACCCAGCTGCCCTGTGGTGCCCGAGCCAGAATTGCCCAAGATTTCCTATAGCGTGGTTGGGGATGAAAACATGATCTTTCGGTGACTTCGGCTTTTAGCGTGTTTTGGGAAGTTTTGGCAAAGCCTCTTAAAAGGACACAGCCCTCCGCTCATGTATGGCGCCTTAGTCATCAAAACATTGGCTCCAAATCATTTTTGTGTCATTTAATACGCATAGTCAGCCTTAGAAGCGACAACTCGCAAACACAGACCTTTCCATGACACCATGGGATTGCAGGAGACCAAACACACGTCACTGGACTACATTCTGCAGATCCTGCCTCGGGGTACACCACCCCTCGTGGCCAGCGCCGGACGCCTCAATAAGTAATGGTGAGAGCGCGGGGGCTGCGGCAGGCTCGCGGTGCCCTGCTCTGCCCCGCTTGGTCGTCAGTGCCGATCAGCGTGGCTGCCAGTGAGGCGATGTTCGGGCGGCCTTTCCGGTCTCCCCGCAGCAAGAAGTCGTGAAACTCAAGGTCGCGCCGGAACACTGATGAGGTCAGAAATTTGGCATGCCTGGTGTTCTCGGAGCGGTTTTCCCATTTTTTTTCCAGAAGGAATTTACCTTAATCATACAATCGCACGCTTGGTTCATTTACAGGACCTTCGGAATATTTTGTGGGAATAAAGGTATTCATTTGATTCGAGCACCAATGATCCATATGCTGGAGCCCTAAAGATTGCATATTTCCCCATTACGTAACATTTGCTAATGTCCGTCAACTTCAGCGCTCCCCTCCGGTGCACTTTTGCATCCTCAGCGACATTGAACTATGTCACCAGATGCGTCTCCTTGTCAGCGCACACTGTACCGAGGCGTTCGTTTTTAGTGAAATGATACACAGAACGCTTCGATCGAGACCATAAGTGAGTCTGTTGCGTCCCGCGACGAAACAAACACATTGCAGACGTTGGCGCAAGACGAAATGAACTTTATGATGCTCTAGTTGGAGCTATTGGCTACGTGACGCGGCTTTCCGACTCTGAGCGGTCTCTGACTCGAGTCTTTAGTGACTGAGAGACTTTTAAAATGATTTTAGCTATCAACAGTCTGGACAAGATCGGGGATTCTCCGCCAATCGCCGACGGAGACCTATTGGGCGTCGGTCACTGAAACATTTGGAAGGTTTATCGGCACACACACACCACACACACACACACACACACACACACACACACACACACACACACACACACACACACACACACACACACACACAACACACACACACACACACACACACACACATTTCAACGGCTTGATTCGGGGCCTCGTGATTTCTGTTGCCGTCCGCCGCCTGAGTCGACGTAGATCGCTGTACAGTGTTTCTAGCGAAGCACCGCTACTTGAAAACCAGGCGTGCAAAGCATACGTTTTTGTGTCGAAACACACACAACAAACGTTTCAGGGGCGACCAAAAACTGGCGCGTGATTGCACGATACGCCGAAGGGGTGTCCTTGAACAAATATTAGGGGGGAGGGGGGGGGGGGGAAAGCGCATCGTAATCTGCTCTCCTGTTCAAGAAATGCATTTCCTGTCACTCTTTCCTAATGACATTTATATTAATGCCCGCCCGGGTAACAAATTGAATACCCTTTGCTCAGGTGGGAGTCCTTGACCTCCTAAAAATGAAAAAAAAAACGAAGGAAGCTAAAGACATTAGACTCGCAAGGTGTGTTGGCCTGTATGTGAACTTATTTGCGTAAAAACCTGAGGTTCCTAGGTCATGATCTTCTGGTTAAATAAAGTCAAACAAGGTCAAACTCCAGACTGGTGTTGAAAGTGCCCCCAGACCTTCTCATACAACCGATATAAACCTAGATACCTGTTCTAAGAAAAAGGTGGCTGATGCTCATAGAAGGTCGGTGGCCTTGTTTGACCTTTAGAAGGTCATGGTGACAAAAATACAAGACTGCTTTGATTTTTGCACTTGAATAAGCGTCACTAATTACGCTAGGCGGTATGTTCCAAACAAGAGGATGATCTGGGTCATTTTGGGTCAGTGACATGTTTCAACCTCGAGAGAATTCCATGGAAGATGTAGGATGTGGTCTATGTTATTAATAACTTCAAAATGAGTACCAGAAACTCCCTAATACAGCAAGCCCTTGAGTAAAAGACAAGTTGATTTTCACCTTGGTGTAACTTTTATAGCTGCCGCTAGGCCAATGCAATTTATTCGCTTAACTGTTTTGCTGCCTGAGAAATCATCTCAGAAATGCATGGCTCCGTCTAACATTCCTTTGTTGCATCAAATTGAACGACTATCTAGAAACTGCCTGTGCTGAATCCACGGTGTAATTTTGACCTGGCGTAGGTCAGCGACCTAGCAAAGTACGTCTAAATATTGGACACCCTAAGATTTGCTCTTCCATCGCTTACAGATATGCAACATTTGACACAGCTACGCCGCACCGTTCGGGATTGATTTTGGAAAGAAGCATCGGGTGGGGGGAGGGGGTGTTAACTTGGTCCCCACCCGGCTGTGTAGGAAATGCATGTCTCAAGGTGTGAAATATGCTGATACCACAAACATGTTGAATGTTAAAATCAAGCTTAATGCAAATTTCAATAAGAATCGTGGCATAATGCATCCTAGAAACATCACTAGGCTGTCAGGAACTACAAGACTATCGTGATTCCAGGGCAGGTTAAAGATTCCAAGCCCACCGAAATGGGCCAGGCGGCGAACGTAACCAAAAAGAACAAAGATCAATTATTCGGATGCTTCCTTAAACACCAAATATAATACAGGCAAACGCACAGGCCACTCCTGTCCTAGCTTCTGCGCAGGCCAGGCTTTTGGTTGGGCTACACATAAGCAAAATGCAGCCCAAAACTGCAGATCAACGCTATGGTGGCTTAAGTCTTGCTGCTGTTTCTTTGGGGAGGGGGAGAACGATGGTATATAATTCCGCTCCCTTCCTAAAACAGTCGGTGGAATCTGATCCGGGATACAGAAGTCAAGCACGCCCCTTGGCATGATGATTTGGTTGTCCACTGGCCTATGGAGACTAGCTCGCATAGTGAGGTATTTGCTGTTCCAGTTGCTCCGCCACAGCGGCTTTTTCGTGGGCTGTTTTTTAGCACTAAGTTTAAAAAATTTAGCACTCAGTATATGTATGTATTTAAGATGATACTTGTAGTGCATTGATAGAACTAAAATGTGTCCGTGCTTACGGCCGACTGCCACGTTGCTTTACTTTGGGCCCGTGATAAATGCTTTTTCTCATATGGTCTTAGAAAATACTTTTTTCTAAAATATGGAATGAAAAAAATCTTAACTTAAAAACGGTTGCTCCAATCACGCTAAGTTTCCTATACATTTGTTTAGAGGGAGGCAGAATTCTGCTTGACAAAATCTTGTCGAAATCCCAGACGGTCGACTGTCAAAGAATCTGTCGTTGGTTGAGTTAGCATAAAATGACCCGTTAAGAAATTATTTTTGCCAAAAGTTTGGGTGCTCTCTGCGGCCCGTCTAGCGAGGTAAAGGTTATGAAGGTTGCGAGCACAACCTTTCAGAGTTTTCTTCGGGTTGGTCCATGGCATGGCAGCGCAGAATCTCAAGACAACGTTTTGCTTGCTGGAGATTTCCTAATTTCCCTGAGAGAAATAAGGAAATCTCCAGCGCGGAAGGGCAACCTATGACCATTTTCAGTGTAGAGTGGTGCAGCCCCGGGTCAAATATGTGCGCGGCCAATGCTCATTCAGTTGAATGCTTAATCCACGACCTCCTCATTATTTACACTTTCAAGCGCATGATCGTGGGCAACGTCGCTCGCACCATCGACGACAGAGATACCGAAGTCCGGAAATTCTCGTAAAAAGCAAACCCGGCGGCGTGGATTTTGTGTTGTCGGTTTCCCCTGTATACGATCATGACGAGGTTCTTTTGGTGAAGTCGGCCTCAGAGCTACAGCCTGGTGGTCAGCCCCGGCTGGGCCGTCTAAGCTGCGGCCTGACCTCAGTTCGGCGTCCCGCGCTATCGACCGGCAGGCCGGCGGCGGGCGTCGCAGCCGTTGGCCGATCACCAAGACAGCCAGCTGTTGGTGGTAACCAGGCGGAGTCGTGCCGCCCGGTCCAGCCGGTGGCTTGTGGCACACCACCGCCGATTGGAGGGGTCCGGGCGGCGCGGTCAGGTCAGGTAAAGGTCAGGTAGAGGTCAGGTAGAGGTCAGGCTCCAGATCAGTCCACCTCGCTGGGTCAACGACCGGTGATAGGCGCGGCGGCACGGACGCGGCTTCACTACCACCAACACCGCCGCCGCCTGCCACATAGGACGAGCAAACATGGGAGCCAGTGTACCCAAAAGCAACATGAAGCATCATGCATTTCGCGCGTCAAAACAGTGCACGCTGTCACCCGCATCGCAGCCGCATGACAGGGGGCCCATCCGTCTTCCCCGGCTCCCAGCGGGCTCTACAGAAGTGTTAGCCGTCGGCACGATACGCTACGGCCGTCCACAGCTGCAGCAGCCGGTGGCCACAACGCAGGCTGGACAAGCTGACCTTCTTGGTAATTTGTCAAGAGGCTGTGCTACGCAACAAGCTATCTTTCTTCACGACGAAATGTCTCGCCTTGACGTAGGGCGTTGAATGGGAGGTGTACGATAGACTTTTCGCTAGAATCATTGCAATGGCCCCCACCTTATTGGATGGGTCATCGGTTGGAGTAAGCTATTTCAGGATTGGCTGCAAGCTTAATTGATTTGTAAAGTCTCGGCCAGCGGGAAGGAAAAAGGAGGCAGGGCCACTCAATACTTACAACATAAGCGTCACGCCCATGGACACGGTGTTGCATGGAAACAAATGCTTTAACAACCCCATATTGCTCAGACCTGACCAGCAGCGGAGCCAATGGGTTCAAACTTATGCAAGATCACGATCGCGGACATCTTCCGATCATAATTTTGGTCCTTGTGATTAAAGCTTGGGCCGCAGTCGGAATCTGATTGTGTGTGCATTGTTCGTCGGAATAAAATCGTCGAATATAGATCACGTCTAGCCTTACTCATTATTAAAGTAAAAGTACTGTACTCGAGTCAAAGTAGCTCATGACCTTGAGCCAGGGATTGATTTTGAATCCAACCAACCATGGACCCGCTCCCAGTTGTAATTGGAGTTGACATTTAGTGTTGAAGTCTTGAGAGTCTAGTCCAGGCCACTCAGTGACGTATATCAGATGAACAATGGATGTCATAGGCATTCTTGCTTCGAGGGGGATACAGGCGAGGACAAGGTGTTATATCGGAAAATTCTCGATGGAGAAGTGCCACCTGTACAGACGAATGGGCTTTTTGTCCTTTCTTCTATTTTCGAATCTATTAACACATCGTGGAATCATACGGTTCATGAACAAATCTGTCTTTTTTATGTCGTTCACTCCGCTGCCGAGTCCGGCGCCACGCCGGGGGGGGGGGGGGAGGGGGTGTCTGCGCGAAGTTGCGTCAAATAACGGGGCGGCCGCTGATTGGTCCGTCACGCTCTCACTCCGTGACCCGCCCTTGCCAGGTGGCTGCAATTCATTACCGGCACAGAAAAACGGCTCTAAAAGCACGAAAGACGAATACAAGAGTTTCACACGCAAGCGTACAAGTCCGTACATACCACATGCCTACAGTTTCGTCACCTTTAACGCATCAGGGGTTTTCGTAAATCCAAAAGCAATGAATTCACCCCCATCGCCACGCTGCCGACACCCGGCGATGCTTGCACAAACATGCACCGTACAGAGAGCAGTGTACTGTACAAACAACTCGGCAGAGACTTACGCGCGGGCAAGTAAGCGCATACTCTCAGCCTGTTAGCGCGATCGAAGACAGCTGCGACAGCGGAAGCGACGCCGAAAAGCACGAGTCTGTTCAGCCCACGCTCATGGCAGCTGCACATGCTTGTACAAGACAGCATGACGACTTTTCATCTTTGATACGCAGGTTAGCATCATTCCGGTCAGGATTACGCGGCAACATGTTATATGGGCATCAGGAGCTAGCTCGCCAAACTCGATCATTGCTTTGTCCTATCCCACCTACCAATCCGCATTTTTTCTACCGGAACTTGCGGTCATGTGGTTTAAACCGCTTTGAGACGATGTTTCTACATTTACCGAGCCTCGCATTGCGCAGCAAACTTATTATACGTGCACCTGTGCTTCACCGAGGATCTCCGATCACCGCTTTTAACAGATATATCCAAATGTGAAAATTTCTAAAACATTGTATGTGCACCTGCGCGTCACCGAGGACCTCCAATCACCGCTTTTAACAGGATATATCCAAATGTGAAAATTTATAAAACATTATATGTGCATCTGCGCTTCACCGAGCACCTCCGATCACCGCCTTTAACAGGGTACATCTAAATGTGAACATTTCTAAAACGTATCTCCGGCTTGTTTTGTAATATTTTTTTTCTCCTTTCAAAAGCATGTTTAATGCGGTCCGTCATTGCCAGGCTGCAAGTAGTTGTATTTTTATTCATCGACAGGATTACTATATTGAGTACCGGATGTGCTTTGGGAAGGTTTAAAGTAACAAACTCATATCTGATAAACGTATAAGGCAACAAAACGTGGGCCTTAAGCTGCGTCATTTTTTCATCTCAAAAAGATTTGAACATTGACATTAAATGAAAAAGTACCTCAGATCAGCCAATTCAAGGCAGCTGAAATCCAATGCCTTTCAAACCATTTCTTACACGTACAATCTCCTTATAGAGGTATGCATGCCAGCATCCCCAAAATGCAAATGATACGATCATACTTGACATGGGACATTTGCTTGGAATTATGTAAATGCTGCGCGAGTGCGTCGTGTGACTACATTCTGTAGCCTACTTTCATGCTGCTGCTGGCATACAGTTGTGTGGTAAACGTTGATAGCAATAGTCATCTTTAAAATTGACCACGGGGAAGTTGAAAAGCAACAAATGGAAATCATTTATGGAGTTGCGGGACTGTGTTGTTCTGTTTTTGTGGACTATGGACTTAGATCACAATCGCATGGATAACCCAACATTACGTCCACCTCGATGTCAAGTTCGTGAGAGCGGCCGCGTACCGATTCACGTGCCCATGGCGGGAGGGGGGGGGGGGCCGAGTCGCTTTAGGTGCTTGCCACGCGCCTGACTGAGATGGCCTGCGGCCGTTGACACCGGCTACCCCAAAGATCGGGTGACCTGAGAGAGCAGGAAGAACCGTGTCAAGCATTGCGGCACGTGACTTTGGTCGCAACATTCCGCTATTGATCGGAGCCTTGAGCGCCGTGCTGAGCAGCCGCGCCGCCATCGCCACCTCACACAGTTCGAGACGGCGGGTGGTTCATCACGGCGAGTGCCGCTGCTCAGGCAACCGAAGCGAACAGACGATCGTCCACCGTTTGTGTGCTGGTCGTTTCCACCGGCAAACAGGAGCAGAACCTGAGTGGTTTCGAACCACGGCCACGTGCCTGCCGAAGTCAATGGCTCGCTGTTTGGCTGCCGCGACTGCAATGTTTGTCGAGCCTTAGGTCTTCGACAGCTGAGTAACTGCGGTGCGATTCCGGCTGCCGGCGGCTCCCGGCGCCCAGTTCAGTCCAGTGCCGGGCCGAGCAGGGCTCGATCCGCAGCACGCGCCTCTACAGGGGACGGACACACCGTGGGGCGACTCACTTGACCTCAGGTCGGGGTGTCGGACGCCGCCGGGCGGCGTGCTCGTATACCCGAGGACCTAGACGACTAAGATCTCACTACCTCAGGCGGTGTAGTCCCGTTCCTTCTCCAGATAGCCGAGAGAAAGAGCGTCTGACGGTGGTAGGCGGTGAACACCGCTCCTGTCCCAGAGCGCCCGCAGGACGAGCACCTGACGCCGCTGCCGGCAGCAGCGCGAGGAGCAGCACGTTCAGCCGCGGCTTCACTTGGCACCTGACCCGCCCCCGTCCGATATCAACCCGGGGGGACAGCTCGTACGTCACTATGGCGAGGTTGGCCTGGAAGTCGGCTGGTCCTTCTGTGATCTGGCCGGGAGACCCGGATGGCGCCGGGGAGGCGGTCCGGAAGTCCGCCCCAATCACTGGGGCGACTCGAGCCTTCCTCCGTCTGCTGGAGATCGCCGGCATGTCGGGCCGGCCGGGCCGGCTGTGGCGCCTGTACGCCACCGTCCTCTACGGCGTGCAGACCTATTTCTCGTTCGTGGTAGTCCGGGGACTTGTGATGCAGGGAATAGCGATGTTGGATGCCGGAAAACCTGTCATCACGGCGATCACGCAGTCGAGCGGCTTCGGAGCCATGTTTGTTTTTGTGTGGCTATCCTTAAGCGCCACATTTGTCTGGGGTCGGGAACGCTTCGCAACTCTGTTTGTGCGCATTCACGCAGACCTGGAAAACATGAAAGAGTTCGGATGGCACAGTGCGAACACGTTTAAGAAAGGCCGAGGAGCAATCGTGCTTTGGTTCGTGTACGTCTTGCTTATCGTTGGCAATATGGTTTCCGCGATGGCCATCAGCAGAGGTTTTTTAACCTGCCGTACCCTGTCGATGGCCTGCATTGGCATAGTCTGGAGAACCTGTAGCAATGTCACGTTCTTTTGCACGTTCGAAATGATTCCTTTTAAGTTCATGCTCGCCACCAACCTTCTGACCACCGGCCTGAAGACAGTGAATCGCGAGCTGAAGCTCATAGCCACTGGCAGCTACCTGCCAACCTGCGCTAGGCTGCGTGGCATCACACTGCTTCAGAAGCGTCTGTCTCTCAGTTTCTCCCGTCTGACCGACGCCATGACCGCCGAACTGATCGTGTCTATGACGTTCGGCATCCTCGCCCACATTTCACTGATTGCAAGCATGGTCCATATGACGTTCTTTGGCATGGTCGAGCTCGGAGTCATGGCAGTGTACGTGCTTACCGCCGTCACCACCCTGTCCAGCCCGTGCGAGGCGAGCCAGGAAGTCCTGGATCTGCTCGGAGAGAGCCGGAAGCTGCTGCTGCAGATCGAGTGGGAGAGACCCGAGCTCGGCAGCGAGGCGGCGCTGGCCCAGAAGATGACCGAGCGCGATCTAGACACCCTTGGCAACGTGGGATTGTTCTGTTTGCGGCGCTCCACCATGCTCAGTATTTGGTCCACCATCCTGACCTACATCATCGTGATGTTGCAGTTCCAGGTCGGAGAGAGGTCATGAGAAACGTCCACCAGAAGCGCATCAAGCGCGATGATGTCAAGCCACCAGGGCAGAGTTCGACTCACAGCAACATGCAGATGTTTCAACGGCTAGCCTTGTTCTGCCCAAACACTTTGGACACCAGCACGATATGTCGCATAGCTTTGTCAAATACTGTTAGGACGCCACTCAGTGAAACCTCAGCGCCGTCTGCATGCCTCACTGACCTGGACGACGATCACGTTCTCCGATTTGGTGGCGTGATCGTGAAGGCAGTCTAAAGTATGCGCTTTTTATCTGTTCACAAGTGGGCAAACAGGGGTGTAGTTTCCTTTTCAGTTCGGGGGTCAGTCTCCCCAATTTGGGCCACAGCCTCCCTCCCCCTCTTTAAAGTTAGGAGAAAAACAAGCCGCAAGCAAGGCTTTGGGTCTAGGCCTCAGCTCTTTCACGGTTCAGTCCTTCCAGCTCAAGTTGCGGAACTACACCCCTGGAGCGAAACATGTAATCCATGTACGTGCGCTGTCTTCTGTCGCCTTGTAATTAGACGGTGGATAATACGTTAATAAATGGTGAATTCAAGAACAAAGAAAGACACCCTCTTTTTCGCTGTCCGGTGTAGTAAGAGAAAGTGTCTTAATGACGCAAGAACTCGCCGCTTTCCAATAAGCTAGTGAAGCAGCACGACGCGAGTGACGCCTTTCAAATACTTCTAAGTAAACGTGTGTGTTCTTGGCTTGATCAGGCGTGGGCCTCTCGGATTTTTTATCCACTTTATTTCAGTATCACGAACATTTTCCATCTTAAAGGAGTTACGTAAGTTGTTAAGTGCATTTGCGAGGAATTGTACGCATACAGATTAGGCAGCTTAAAAAATGAAAAACCGAGTAAGATCGTCAGGCATTTTTGAATTTATTAGAGAAATTGGTTTTGATAAAGGCGTGCAGCCAAATTATGATATCCATGTGATCATTGTCCCGTGTATTATACAAGGAAGAATAGTTACAATGCTGTCTCATCTATATCAGATGGATTCTTCGAGATACTTTCATGGCACGCCATGTTTTCCTATGTTAAAAAGGCTGCTTTTCAAATGATTTGAACCCAGCATTTTCAAAAAGTTTACAACGGACAATATCTACTGCGGTTGTATTTACTTACGGCTGAAGTGTCTTATTCCCGCAAGACGGACAAAGCTGTTTAACAGCACTATCACCACTTGGTCATATGCGACCAACCGGCAATTGCAGTGCCATCCGCGAAGAGCGAGCAAACCCATCTTGCCTTTTTTTATTTTTATTTTTGGAAACGGCGGAAGGGTTATGGTAACGTCGGTAGTTAAATTGGCTTTATATCTAAATGTCTTTGGCCATAAAAGGTAGAAGAGCTCGTGTTACATTAAAAAAAACAATATAACGCTAACTAAAGCGTTCCTTGAGTAAGTTCCTTGGTAAGTCAGCTGCGCTTGCAACAGTAACCTGGCGTCGTGGGCTTTAGCGCAGGGGATAGCCGTCTCCGGCCACCAACAGCTCCGCGGCCTCGCCACCACGCATGCGCAGAATTTGAGGGGTCGAATCCCAAACATAGCAACCTTTTTATTCGCTACCACCGTGACATGGACAGCAGCAGCCATCCTCAAGGTGAAACACCGTTGTTTACTCACATTACTGCTTGTTCATGCCTGAAAGGTGATCAAAATGACCTGACCAGTGCAAAGTTTCGGCGACCCAGGAGTCAGCTGCGCTTGCCAGAGCCATCGGTGGTGATACTAGTCCCCTGTATTCGTTACCGAAGGCATTTGTAACACACCCATCACAAGAGCCAGCCACAGACTGACAAGCGCACCCACCCCTGAAGTGTGTCGGTGAATTACACCTTTTCAGCGGTGTAAGTTTCAGTGCTTGCGTTTGAATTCTATTTGACATAGAATGCGTGTTTTTGTCTTGGCGAATGTTCAGTCGTGAAAAGTTTGGTTTGGATAACAAGCCGACAAAGCTCATATTACACATCGAACCGGGAGGACTAAACAAACAGAACTCGTCCAGGACATCAGACACGTTAGTAACAAACTACCTCGCGTGAAGCATGCCTGGTCGCACCCAGGACCACAACCGCGCACCTGGGATAGAACCGCTGGAGTGATGGCCGCACTGGCTGGTGGGTTGACGTCCTCGTCTTCTTTCAGCGTACGGAAGGGTGGCGGCATGTTCGGGAACCCCAATTCGCTGCCGGGGCTGGGCAGCAATGGCGGGGCGCCGCGCTTCCAGCAGCGAGCGCCGGCCAACAACTTCTACCAGCCGACCCCAGCGCCCGCCTTGCCTGTGCAGGACGTGGGCAGTGGTGAGTGGGCGGTGGAGTTCGAGCTCTGCCGCCGGATGACGGCAGGGAGGGAGAGGAACACGGGGAGCGGGGAGCGTGCTGTTCTTACAGCGGATGACGGCAGGGAGGGAGAGGAACACGGGGAATGGTGTGTGTGCTGTCCTTGCAGCGGACGTCGGCAGGGAGGTAGAGTAACACGGAGAGCGGGGAGCGTGCTGTCCTTACAGCGGATGTCGGCAGGGAGGGAGAGTAACACGGAGGGCGGAGAGCGTGCTGTCCTTACAGCGGATGTCGGCAGGGAGGGAGAGTAACACGGGAGCCATAAGCGTGCTGTCCTTACAGCGGATGTCGGCAGGGAGGTAGAGGAACACGGAGAGCGGGGAGCGTGCTGTCCTTACAGCGGATGACGGCAAGGAGGGAAAGCAACACGGGGAATGGTGCGTGTGCTGTCCATACAGAGGATGACGGCAGGGAGGGAGAGGAACACGGGGGGCGGGGAGCGTGCTATCCTTACAGCGGATGACGGCAGGGAGGGAGAGGAACACGGAGAGCGGGGAGCGTGCTATCCTTACAGCGGATGACGGCAGGGAGGGAGAGGAACACGGGGAATGGTGCATGTGCTGTCCATACAGCGGATGTCGGCAGGGAGGAAGAGTAACACGGAGAGCGGAGAGCGTGCTGTCCTTACAGCCGATGTCGGCAGGGAGGGAGAGTAACACGGTGAGCGAGGAGGTGGGAGGAGGACATGGCGGTAGAGAAGGCCTACTGTAATCGGCACTTCACTTCTGTCGGCCTACGCTTCGCTGCCGAACTGGTAGCGGGCGGCCCTCATCTTCCATTCAGGCCACCGTGTGTGACCCCTGTCAGTCCAAGGCTGTGTCCTGGGACTTTGCCTGAACTACCGAGGGCTATAAACGAGCTGTTATCATCCTGGGCGGTTGAATTTAATGGCGTAGCACTGCATGCCTTACGTGAATATTTCCCTGCTATTGGACCACATTTGTTTCATCTCATCAACACCTCTGTCGCCTTCTGTTTTTCCTCGATTCCTGGAAGGCTGTCTCTGTCATCTCCTTTCACACATCTGACCCTCGTGGCATCGCTAGTACCTTCAGATCTATATAGACTTGGTTATGTACTGTTCAAAATATATGAAAAAGTCGTTTGCATGCACCTGTTGCCCCAGCTCGTTATCCATCGTATTTTAGTTCCATCACATTACGCTCACAGACTTATAATATGATATATATAATGATATAATATAATATAATATAAATATGAACATGAACATGCATCGTCCAAATGGAGCTGGTGTCAACGAATACGAAGTTGTACCATTTCGCAGATGACTTGACCTGCCGTGGCCTGATTGACCTCTCTTTGACCCTTTTCGAGCAAGCGACTCCACCAGACGCGGCCTCACGAAACGCACCTGAATGTGTTCAATCGATCCTCTGGTTCTACAATGCCTGATCTAGTGCCCGATCTAGTGCCGTAGTCCTATCCGTGATCCAAAAGGAAGTAGCCTGGCATGAACCGATGACGCATGGATAAACCGTGATTTTGATTAGCGATGTTGCCTGCGGTGGAGAACGGTCGGATTGGTGTAATGGCCAGGGTTGATTCAGTCTGAGCTGAAATGAATGAATGTCTCACACATATGAACACTGCGTCACATCTGCTTAACAGACAAATATTTCAACGGCTTGCCTTGATCATACCTGGCCTGACCCGAGGCTACCTGACATATCACTGTTCCTCTTGCACTGTCCACCCCTTTGGCCTGATCTGTCCAGAACAGGCTAAACCTTCCGTATCTCTTTCGACTTGACCTGACTTCGTCCGCCGAACTAGACCAGACCTGAATTCGTCCATTCTGCGGACAGTCCGTTTGACCCGGTCTTGATTCTCATCGAATCCAGCTTCCTCTTGCCTAACTTCGCCTGACAAGACTTGTTCTGGTGTTTAGACTGACCAATCTGACCAAGTTTGGCCTAACTCCGCCCCTGGGTCGACAGCTCGTCGAATTGATGCTCTCGAACAGCGCCTAATGGCCGCTGAGCAAGCCAACCGGTCCCTTCTGGATGAGCTCATGCGAATGCAGCAGGATACCAAGGTAGGCCACGACCTTTTATTGCCGCTATGCTGTTTTTGTATTGTTATGCTATCTGCATCGTCCTTCTCGCATCGGTTAAAATATTGGTTATGTCCATGTCTGTATTTGATAAAAATCACACCATCTTGTTGGATACGATTGCTGTGATAGCCAAGTTCTGCCGTCCAAGGGTAAAACCCCACACGTTCATTTCTGGCCATTTTGCGTTTTTTATGTCATCCGATTCGTCTTCTCATCTTGAATTCAGGTATTTAAACCAATGGCTCAAATTTGCACAACCTTTTAGCTCAAAGAATGGGCTAAAAGCTTGTAAAATTTGAGCTGATGGTTTTAATGACCAAATGCAGCATGACTGGACGAATCAGAGGACATCAAACACGCAAAACGGCCAATAATTAACATATGGGGTTTTACCCATGGGAAGTAGGAAGCCTCTGGAGCGGGGGAGAGGGTCGCAGGGACACCTCAGACTGAGATCTCTGGAACGGGGGAGGGGGTCACAAGATCACCTCAAAATGAACAAGGAAAACTATTAATATCACTATGTTGTTATAGTATATATTATATATGTACATATTGTTATGTTATTCTATAAGAACAAAGAAAACTATTGGACAACTTTAGTCTTAGACTTCCGTCTCCGCACAGGAAGCCCCGACTGCGACCCGTGGACAGAACGAAAATGGTTACGAGGAGATCGCTGACAGGGGCTCGTTGACAATGAGACCTCAGACTAGGGTCCATGTACATGACCTTAAACTAAAAAAAACGTGGCGGGAGTGATCATCACGCAACCTCAGACTTAGATCCCTGCACAAGGACCTCAGGCCGCCATCACAAAGCACAATTCCACAATCGCACAAAATTTCGAAGCCAGAGTCATGGACGAGGACTCCATCAGACTAAGGACCACGTACTTACCCCAGGCTGACACCCAAGACGGAATGGGAGCGCGCTGGGCATGCCAGCGGTGCTGACGGTGTCGGACGGAGTAGTACCGCCTTTCCCCCCCCCCTCTCCCAATCTCCGCGCCAGCGGCGCTGCGACCACGGCAACTCAGCTGAAACTGACTGCCACTACTGCAACCGGCCATGACCCTGCATGTCCCCCCCCCACACCGCCGCAGGTCAACGTCAAGAAGAACGAGCACAGCCTGATGGAGGAGCGCGACACACGCGGCCGGCTCGAGATGGCCATGCGCGCCACCCAGGGCAAGATGGCCGAGCTGGACGACCGCCTGGGCCGCACAGAGGCGGCGCTGAAGGAGAGTCGCAACGCCATCCAGTCGCTGGTGACGCACACCAAGAACGTGGAGCGCGCAGTCATGACGAGCAGCGGCGAGACCATGGAGCGGCGAGACCAGACCATGGCCAGGTGAGACAGCGGCGAGACCAGACCATGGCCAGGTGAGACAGCGGCGAGACCATGGAGCGGTGAGACCAGACCATGGCCAGGTGAGACAGCGGCGAGACCAGACCATGGCCAGGTGAGACAGCGGCGAGACCAGACCATGGCCAGGTGAGACAGCGGCGAGACCAGACCATGGCCAGGTGAGACAGCGGCGAGACCATGGAGCGGCGAGACCAGACCATGGCCAGGTGAGACAGCGGCGAGACCAGACCATGGCCAGGTGAGACAGCGGCGAGACCATGGAGCGACGAGACCAGACCATGGCCAGGTGAGACAGCGGCGAGACCAGACCATGGCCAGGTGAGACAGCGGCGAGACCATGGAGCGGTGAGACCAGACCATGGCCAGGTGAGACAGCGGCGAGACCAGACCATGGCCAGGTGAGACAGCGGCGAGACCATGGAGCGGTGAGACCAGACCATGGCCAGGTGAGGGAGGCGAGGGAGGGGCAGACCGTGAGCAGGTGAGGGTGTGGTGAGCGAGGGGAACGGACCATGGCCAGGTGAGGGTGTGATGAGGGAGGGACAGGCCGTGGGGAGGTGAAAACATGATGATGGGGGGACGGACCATGGCCAGGTGAGGGAGGCGAGGGAGGGGCAGACCGTGGGCAGGTGAGGGTGTGGTGAGGGAGGGACAGCCCATGGCCAGGTGAGAAAGTGGTGAGCGAGGGGAACAGACGATGGCCAGGTGAGTTCGTGGCTAGGGAGGGACAGACCGTGCGCAGGTGAAAACGTGGTGATGGAGGGACAGACCATGGTCAGGTGGGTATGGTGAGGGAGAGACAGACCATGACCAGGTGGGACCGGGCCACCAGAGCGGTGTAACCGTGGACAAAAAAGTAGCTTCCGAAAATGAGCGGGCCGAACTGTAGAAAATGACTCAGTCCCCCCCCCCCAGAATGTGCCAGCAAACAGGTTCTCCCGGATTTTGTCCACTTTTTTCGAACACAGCGGCTGAAGTCACCCTACTGAATAGGAAACTATGCCACTCAAGGTTAGGATAAATCATGGCCAAGTGATGAGTGGGCCGTCGCCGAGAGAGATTCGGACCTTGGCTGAGTGAGACCATGACGGGTGATGGACAAACTTTTTTAGGGGGGAGGTATACACCATGACTATTTGGTGCTAGGTGGCCTGGGTAGTGGACCATGAAGACGGTACTTGTATTATCAAAGCAATTACCAAGCGAGCGCCAAGCCGCGGGCAGATGCGCACACTTGACCTGACCTGACCTGAAGCCCCTGTGCGCCACCCTTAGGCTACAGGAGCTGCGCCATGAGGTCTCCGGCCTCAACCAGACCAAGGACTCGATGGATCGACTGACCCACTCGCTGCGGGAGGACGTGCGAGACCTACACATGAAGGTGCGGTATCACCAGCTCCGGCTGGCGCAGCCCGCGCGTCCTGCAACAGAAGCACCACATGAGTGACCGTCGAGTCCTGCCTGTTTCTTACCGCACACTGAACATGGCTATGCTGGGCATTACTCCGCCGCTGGTTGTTTTGTAGTGACACCGTGATGACGAATGGTGGACAATTCAGCTATATAATTTCTGTACCTAGCCTCATGGGGTAAAATATTGTTCTGCGGTCGCTCTTGACATGCTAAGGGATGTCGACCATTCAACTCAGATCCTTACTTTAGTCCCCGTGCAATGTCGACACTACGAAGCTCAGTGGCGTCTGTCGGCGGCTGCCGCGCAGCTCAGCTGTGTGTTATCTGATGCCGGCTGTGCGGGTTGTGGTCTCGGCCTGATGACCGTCCGCCGCCGCCGCCGCCGCAGGTGGAGACCCTCCAGGGTGACGTGCAGGCGGTGGACCACACGATGAAGCTGCAGGGACGCCTCATGGAGGAGGGCTCCAGGAAGAACGTGAGTCGCGGCGCGCCGCGTAGGCGGGGACTGAGGCCGCTCCGGCTGGGCATGACACGGCTCCGGCTGGGCGTAACACGACTCCCGCCGGACATGGCACGAGCCCTGCTGGGCATGACACAGCTCCGGCTGGGCATGACACGGCTCCTGCTGGGCATGGCACGGCTCCGGCGGAGCATGACACGGGTCCTAGTGGGCACGACACATCTCTTGCTGGGCATGACACGGGTCCTGCTAGGCACGACACGGCTCCTGCTGGGGATGACACGGGTCCTGCTAGGCATGACACGGGTCCGCTGGGCATGACACGGCTTCGCTGGGCATGACACGGGTCCGCTGGGCATGACACAGCTCCGGCTGGGCGTAACACGGCTCCCGCCGGACATGACACGGGCCCTGCTGGGCATTACACGTGTCCTGCTGGGCATGGCACGGCTCCCGCTGGGCATGACACGGCGCCCGCTGGGCATGACACGGCTCCGGCGGCGCATGACACGGGTCCTAGTGGGCACGACACATCTCTTGCTGGGCATGACACGGGTCCTGCTAGGCATGGCACGGGTCCTGCTGGGCATAACACGACTTCTGCTGGGCATGACACGGCTCCGGCTGGGCGTGACACGGCTCCCGCCGGACATGAAACGGGCCCTGCTGGGCATTACACGGCTCCTGCTGGACATGACACAATTCCTGCAGGGCATGACACGTCTCCCGCTGGACATGACACGGCTTCGGCGGAGCATGACGCGGGTCCGGATGGGCATGACACGGGTCCTGCTGGGCATGACACGGTTTCTGCTGGGCATAACACGGCCCCCGCCGGACATGACGCGAGCCCTGCTGGACATGACACGGCTGCTGCCGGGTATGACACGGATCCTGCTGGACATGTCACGGTTCCGGCTGGGCGCAACACGGCTCCCGCCGGACATGACAGGGGGCCTGCTGGACATGGCACGACTCCTGCTGGGTATGACACAATTCCTTCCAGGCTTGACACGGCTCCCGCTGGACATGACACGGCCTCGGCGGAGCATGACGCGGGTCCGGATGGGCATGGCACATCTCTTGCTGGGCATGGCACAGGTCCCGCTGGGCATAATGCCGTCCAGCTGGGCATAACACGGACCCTGCCGGGTATAACACTCTCCAGAGATTCTTTGGCTGAGCATAACGTTTCGCCGCTTTTACATAATGTAATTCCGAAAGGGCATGTCACTACCGCGGGCGCTGCTGCCACGACCCCAACTGCTCATCAATCGAGGATGGTGTACGGCGGTAAATGAGCCTCTACTCGGCGCACACAACTGACCAGGCTACCATAGTCAGCTAATAACTCCACGCCGCGTCACCAACCCACCACCGCCAGCGCCTGACCGTGCCTCCTTCCCCTGGATGCCGCCAGATGCGGGGCTCCGGCAGCGGCGGCATGAACAACTCGGTCGCCATGGCCCTGGAGGGAAAGTAAGCGCGGCGATAGTCTGACGTGGCGTGTGCACTTGCGCATCGCCCATTCGCTGTCCGCTTTCAGTTTCACAAGGATGAGGCGGCATGTGTTTCTGTGCCGTAATGCAAAATGCAGGCCATTAGGTAAGATGAGGACTGATGAGACGTGGCAAATGAAGCAAACGCAGCGTTGAAGGCTCATACGTATTTTAATTAGCCTGTTTTGGTAAGTGTTTTTTTATGTGAAATGTTAAAGTTTTCGAAACGTGAGGAGGGGGCGATCTTAAAGCTCCGCAAAAACGCTGTAGTTTCATAGCCGTGGATGCCGTGATCATTATTCGTGCTAAGATCAACAAAATCGATGAACTGCAATAGACACAATGCCTTTCCATAAAGTACTCGCCAGATGCACCAATTCAGCTATTCAAATGCATTCACTTGTTCATAAAAATGCCCAGCTGCAATTTATTTTTCATGATGGTCTGAGCGTTTCAACAGGCGAAATACCGCACATATCGCTTGTGAAAATCGGTAATGTTTATTGATCGCCGCTTCAAAGAGCATCGGTCAAGCGAATACGGTGATAGATACGGGCGAAATGTAAGCGCGGCATTACACCGAAGGGCGATAAGAGCCCCGTGTCACCGCCGCTTCACGCTGTGACGTCTGTATCCCGCGTTCCCTTGGTTCCGGCTCCGTTTGTCGACACGCTTTTCTATTATTCACACCGGCTCGCTATTGACCTGGCACTGAATGTAGCGTATGCGCCACATTTGCGATTGTTTCTTCCTCGGCATCGGGCCTCACACCGGTGTTGGCATTCTCGGATTATTTGCGACAAGAGGAGAACCCACTGCGCCAGCGAAGCTTTTTAAATGCATGTTTTGATGTCCGATAGGACAGCCGTTGTTTTGCTATCTCAAGCAAGACGGGAAGTCCGAATTTATCTGGCTGCGTCCACAACTCACAGACGCCATTCCTCTCAAACTGAGTCTTGATAACATTTGACAAAGCTGTGATCGGCCTGGCGCCTCGCGCTTCGACACCAAAACTCTGACTTGTGTTACCTAGCCATGCGAGCTGTTATTGAACAACTCGCCAACAATCCCGTACACCGACCCCAACCTTCAGATTTTCAGAACGATCAAGCGCTGTTTGGCGGTGCATCCTTTTCCCCACAGCGAGCGTCGAAGCGTGACCACATCGTCAGGGGCCTGACGGTGCCGTGTGTGTGTCGTCAGGGTGGTGAAGCTGCAACAGAACGTGATGGATGTCAATTCGCGCCTGGTGCACGACGCCAAGAACCGGGACATGGTGGACCAGCAGCAGAGCGAGAGGTGAGCGGAGGATGAGCCACGAGCCGGCCGCTCTCCCCGACCCCGAGAAACGCCAGCAGCCCGCACAGAGCCTGCTAACAGTGGGAAGAGCCGGCGCATTCACATGTGGCACACGCTGCCATTCTGCGTTTTGTTTGGTATCTAAGGGATGACAACAGCCATCAACGGCGTGTGATGGGGGTGGTTCTCCTGTTTTTGTTTGTTTGTTTACCGCTCTGACGCTTCAGTCACGTTCGACAGTTTGCAGCAGTTGTTTGACAGCAGTTCACGAGCAGTTACACAAATAATTACGATTTAAATAGCGCATTGGAGTACCCGCACACGTGGCGTCTTGGAATGCCCGCACACGTGGCGCGTTGGAGTATCCGCACACGTGGCGTCTTGGAATGCCCGCATACGTGCCGTGCCACGGAACTAAGACGATCACGCTGCTGCCGTCATGTCGCTCCCAGTTCACCGCCGTTCAGCGCACGGTGATGACATCTGCATTCGTCCGCCGGCATTCACTACCATTGCGCACCGGTGGGCTGCCTGACCTGACCTGAGCTGACCTGACCTGACCCGACCTGCGGCGCAGGATCAACGACCTGTGGTCCGAGCTGGGCGAGATCAAGCGACGCCGCGAGGACGACCTGCGCGAGTTGGAGCTCAAGACTAAGGAGATGGCGTCACTCTCCGACTCGGAGAAGAAGCGGCTCCAGATGGCCATCAGCAGTGTGCAGAGCGACCTGGAGCGCAAGCTCAAGGAACAGTGAGTCGACGTACTGGACGCTCGGACGAACGCAGCATTCCGGGCTTTGGGGTCTTTGAGGGTCTGCGGGGCAAGAGGCGTGTGGCTTGCGAATGAGGTGTAATAAGCAGGATGCTGCTACAGGATAGCACTTGGTGTTGTTACAGTCTGAACGGAGATTGGGCTACTTCCCCTGGATAGAGTAAGCTAATTGTGCCTTCAAGTGTGGGTACGAGCGCCATCATGATAATTTGGAAAATCCATCAGAATTATACAGTCAAATGCGTATATATTCTGTGCAAAATCCCGGCAATACTGCAGTAAAATCAGTTTCAGACCATATCCGTCGAGGTGTGGTCACCGAAGCCGAGCTGATAAAGCGCAGGATTCCACCGCATGCCACTATCAGTCACAAAATGCCTTCCTCTCCTCACGCAAGCACTCGTAACGCACACATTTTAAAGCCCATTTGGAACGTTTGGAACGTAAAAGGTCACGTCGTTCCGGTGGGAACTCACAGACACGCGCAATCGCAAGTGCAGGTCCAGCCAGCAATTTCGGTCCGATCCCATCCGGGCTATTCCGACGGCTGCCCAGCTTTCCGACTGTGGAACGATTGTGATGAGCTCCGAAAGTAGGAACTTTAAAGTGGGAAACTTTAGTTGGAACTCCCAACCTGTTCCGGCCCGTTTTCTAATAATTCCAAAGCGGGGTGTCTGGAGCGTTCCCCAAACTGGCTATGGCGATTGCGCACTACATTGACTTCCCAAGCAAATAGGACATCTGACCATCGGGAAAGCTCGGGAAAATTCGAAGCTTCCCAAGCGATGGCCGACGGCAGGCTGAACGGGAAGATTGGAAACCCCAAGCATTTCCCAAGCCCGTTGGGGAAACCTGAGGCTTTCTTTGTTTTCTTCTACCTTCCTCGACATTTTCATGACAAAATTGCGAAACAATGGTATGCAGGCCCCATCCATCCGCCTGAGGCCAAGCCACCTTTCCTCTATCTTGAAGCCATCGTAATAGCACTGGGTCGGTCCAGCAGTTATTTGCTCCTTTCCATTAGCAAACAGCTGGTGTACGTACATGGTGAGCGTCCACCCGACGTCTTCAGCGCCGCGAACTGAGCACAGAAAACACTTTAAGTCCCTAGTGAGTTCCTTTCACACACAAATTACAACGCGAAGGTTAGCGTGCAGGTTGTTAGTATGATGGTGTCTGTGACATCGGAGACGGGGTCAACACGCGGGTGCGGACCAGCGCCGGCCGCCGTGGTTTGGGGTCAGGCAGCGTGTCAGAGTCAATATGGCATTCCTCTAGCGCACACACTTTTCATTTCCACTCGCCACAGTGGCTCGGCTTCGCTTTGTAAAATAGAGGCGCTTTTCCCGTCAAGCCCGCTTCGGTGCCCATAAAAAACACCTCCTCTTAAATGAGTGGGCCCTCAATGGAAGGCCCCATATAGTGAATTAAAAACCAATACATATCATAACCTCATATAATTATCTTTTCAAGTTTTTAGTCGGCTTTCATTCATTATCCCCAGGCGGGGAAAACCTGTCTAAACACACACCATACGCTGGTGATCGTATCAGCTCCCTGACCGCACCGCCGGGGATGCGGTGCAGGCCGTGACCTCGTATGGACCTCGCCTGAACATCAACCAAACACTGGTGATGGTATTAGCTTCATGACCACACCGCTGGGGGTGCGGTTCAGACCGTGACCTCGTATGAACCCCGTCTGAACATCAACAAAGCACTGGTGATGGTATCAGCTCCCTGACCGCACCGCTGGGGGGAGGGGGGGGGGGGACGGGCGTGCGGTGCAGACCGTGACCTCGTCGGCCCAGTGGCATGCCGCCCTGCGCCGCCGCCATAAGCCGGCCGGACCATCGTTGATGACCCAGTGCCGGCCGGCCGTGTGTTGTGGTAACGGCTGGCAAACTGCCGCACGGCCGGCGGGCAGGGAAAGCCAGAAGTCGCCCATGTGACGTCCAGCGGGCACAAAAAGGAATTGAGCTCGATACTAAAAGCCGTTTGGGCAGGGTAACAGCACGACGGCAACAACCAACTAACCGCCAGGCAGGAAAAGGCATACAGCTCGTTGTAAAACTGAGCGTGCAGGGAAAGGGCAAAGGGTACGTCGGTGAAGCTGAGAAGGTCATGGTCCGGTCAAGAGTAGTCCAGTTCAGGGGGTCATGGTCCGGTCAATAGTGGCCCAGTTCAGGGGGTCAGGGTCCGGTCAATAGTGGCCCAGTTCAGGGAGTCATGGTCCGGTCAAGAGTAGCCCAGTTCAGGGGGTCAGGGTCCGGACAAGAGTAGTCCAGTTCAGGGGGTCAGGGTCCGGTCAAGGGTAGCCCAGTTCAGGGGGTCAGGGTCCGGACAAGAGTAGCCCAGTTCAGGGGGTCATGGTCCGGTCAAGAGTAGCCCAGTTCAGGGGGTCAGGGTCCGGACAAAAGTAGCCCAGTTCAGAGGGTCATGGTCCGGACAAGAGTAGCCCAGTTCAGGGAGTCATGGTCCGGTCAGGACTAGCCCAGTTCAGGGGGTCAGGGTCCGGTCAAGAGTAGCCCAGTTCAGGGGGTCATGGTCCGGTCAAGAGTAGCCCAGTTCAGGGGGTCAGAGTCCGGTCAAGGGTAGCCCAGTTCAGGGGCTCAGGGTCCGGACAAGAGTAGCCCAGTTCAGGGGGTCATGGTCCGGTCAAGAGTAGCCCAGTTCAGGGGGTCAGGGTCCGGTCAAGGGTAGCCCAGTTCAGGGGGTCATGGTCCGGACAAGAGTAGCCCAGTTCAGGGAGTCATGGTCCGGTCAGGAGTAGCCCAGTTCAGGGGGCCAGGGTCCGGTCAAGAGTAGCCCAGTTCAGGGGGTCAGAGTCCGGTCAAGAGTAGCCCAGTTCAGGGGGCCAGGGTCCGGTCAAGAGTAGCCCAGTTCAGGGGACCAGGGCCCGGTCAGGACTATGCAGTTCTGTTCCTTGCCGGCCAACCGTCCATACATGGAGCTCGGCACTAAACGTGAGTCGAATGGGGAAAACCATGGTGAATCGACCGTACAGCTAGTACGATACGACCCACTGAAACGTAACGCATAAGGGACGGTAGCTCGGGGCTACGCACCCCAGGGCGACGCAACGCAAACGGTGGTCAGTATATCAGAAGTATTACGGGTATTTGCGGATGAATTAAACATTTCCCAGCCATGCACTTGCCCACACAGCTGTCTGGATGGTCCTGTCACACGTGCCGCGTGATCAGCTTGGTTGCGCGTGACTGGAAGCTGTCTGTCCGTGCCGAAATGACACGTGTCCTTGATTTTCAGGAACGACGATGGCGGGTAAAGCCTACTGCTGAATTGTTACGCGTGGCGGCTGTCTGTTTCATCGCTGTGCCTATTCCGACTGGCTTTCGCATTGCCGTTGAGCTCATTAGTGAGAACGCGCTTACGCCAAAACAGCCACCGACTGGAGTGTTTCTCGCAAATAACTCGCTGCCCACCACCTCACCAGCCCGGTGGGGCCGAAGCGATGTGCCTACCGCCACAGAAAACAGTGACGGCCGCCCCAGCTCCGATTGAGACGCCACCAGTTCCCTCTCCCCACCGGTGAATTTTCCTGACTGTGCCGGCCGCGTCCGGCAAGCGATAGCTCAGCCCGCATGGTCTCCCTCTCTACGGTGACCCCGGCTTCACTGTCCACTCCCCGCAGCGGTGGTGTATATGAGAGAGCCCCCATCACGGCCAAGCCAAGCAAGGGCCAACCTTGCTTGTCCTGAGAGCAGGCCAAGCACGGGATCCGGCCGCCGACGAATCGCACGCGGAACCCACTGAGCACCGCCAGGTGCTCCCTGACCTCTACCCCTACCCCTCCCCCCACACCACCACCTGCACTCCACCGCACCACACCGCCTCAAGGGGGAACACTCGGCGGCAGTTGTGAGCACGGGTCGAGAGCTGTCCTACCCAGGCGTCGGCCGGGGGAGGTTCACCGCCGCTGCTTCCGTGGTCGCGCTGTAGTGACGCGAGCCCAACTCGCCGGGCCACGACACGGCGCTGTAAGGCGCTGTCGTGCGGAACAGCAGACATGCCAGGGGCGGACGGGCGCGCGCCTGCGCAGAAATCGCCCGGTGGCAACGCTGCCGGCGCGTCGTGTCTCTGCGCGAAACACTGCTCCCTCGCCAGACGCGGGGTTAACTTTGGAATCCTCTAGATGGGTTGGGCGACATGTGAACTCTGCCGCAGCTAACCTGGTCCAGCTCTTTCGAAGCGCACTCACGTCTTTCTCCACTTCTACCAGCACTGATGCATGAGTCCGACATCGTTTATCGGTCGCTGTGTCGGCTGGCTCACCATTCGGGGCGTTGGCCCGGGCCAACCATCTCTGACGGTAGTCTGCTGCCGCCCTCCCTCCAGCACCAGCTCCCCCCCGGTCCGCCAGAGGTCGCGGCAGACAAGCGTGACCCTTCATCCCTCTTTCTCCACAAACTGTATGCGACTAACTCATCACGTGTATGGTGGCCCATCCCGCGTATTCTTCGCGGTCAGTTTGTTTCACTCACTCTACCGTTTCCCGTCCAGCGGGACAGCGTATCCCAGCGCTTACCACCATGACCGCGTACGCACACAGACATGTCATGTCTGCCATGTCATGCCATGTTCGCCATGCCATGCCATGTCCGCCGTGCCCGCGTAGGGCATGGCAGACATGGCATGTAGTAACAATTGGCATGTAGATGGTAGCACACGTGCCCGCTCTAACCGGCGTGCGGCCGTGTCCGCGCCGCTCGCCAGAGGGGACAAGATGCGCGGCGAGACGGGAGAGCGCGTGAAGCAGTTGGAGACCTCGCTCCAGGAGGAGGTGACGGCGCGCACCACGCGCGAGAAGGCGCTGCGCGACGAGGTGGAGAAGAAGCTGGAGGAGATCAAGGTGTACGGCGACGAGGGGCTCAACGGCATCCGCAAGATGACGGAGGTCAGGACGGCAGGGCGAGGCTGCCGGTCGGTGTGCCAGTCGATCCGGCAGTCAAATGATGCAGACGATTGGCATGTTTTGTTGTGTTTTCATGTACGTTAAAGGGCTCAACAACCAAAATTCTCACGACCAGTGATCGCCATCCATGTATTCATGTCAGGTTTCATGTTATCAGTCTTAAGTACGGCCGCACGCTCCGATTATATCGGATGGATCTGTCTATAAATTTGTTTAACTTACCGATTGATCGGGTAAACCTCGCTTCGTCCTTTCCCATGCAGTTTGATTTGACCCCACCTGACACCATCACATCCTACAAGAGATGATCTGTGGCGTGTGTCAGCCTGTCTATCTCCACCTGATTCCACAACAAACTGTTGCCATGGTACAAGTAAGACGCGAATGATGATGCTATCCAACCCGTCGTATCCTGACCTGTCCTGACCTGACCTGTCATGGCCTGGCCTGACCTGGCCTGACCTGACCTGACGGCATCACAGGCGGAGCACGACCAGACCCGGCAGCGGTTCAAGGAGCTGAACGACGGCCTCAACCTGCTGGAGAGCAGCTTCAACGAGGACAAGCTGGAGACGGAGAAGAAGCTGGCCAAGGAGGAGCAGGAGCGGGAGAACCTGGAGAAGGTCAGCTGAAGTTAGCGCGGCGCTGCTCTGCACGGATGATTGTTAGGCTGAGATGGACAGATTAGGGGAAGAGACTAGTTTCACAGATACCTCTACACCTGGGCTGCTTACAGTCCGTTCATCCCACAGCTCCGACCTCAGTGTGCCGTGCGTTTGCGTCTGTCGAGTTCGTCCAGCGCCATGAACTGATCAGATGGGGGATCAGATCAGATAAGTGAGCTGATGTCTGCGCTGCACTGAGCTGAGCTGCGGGAAGCGTGAGGCGACGCCTGCCTCGGTCGTATTCAAACGATGTACCTATCGGACGAATAAGCCCAATGAAAACCCATCTCCAATTCATTTCCACCCGGCGTCATCGCCTGACCAGACAGGCTGCTGCGAGCGCGTTGGCACGCGCTGCGCGTGCTCCGCCTATGCTGTTCTTCTGGGCTGCTGACGTCGCCGTCACGGGCCGGCAGGTGATGGATGCCAAGGTGGACGACATCAGCGACCGCCTCCGCATCGGCATGGCTTCCCTGCAGTCGGCGCTGGGCGAGGCCAACAGCAAGGGAGGCCAGCCGGGCCCGCCGCCGGGGCTACCCATAGAGGAGGTAAGGTGGACACGGTGGCAGAGGTCAGCAGCAAGGGAGGCCAGCCGGGCCCGCCCCCAGGCCTGCCCATAGAGGAGGTAAGTTGGACACGGTGGGCGAGGTCAGCAGCAAGGGAGGCCAGCCGGGCCCGCCGCCAGGCCTGCCCATAGAGGAGGTAAGGTGGACAGTGAGGCGGAGGTCAACAGCAGGGGAGGCCAGCCAGGCCCGCCGCCGGGGCTGCCCATAAAGGAGGCAAGGTGGACGCGGTGGGCGAGGTCAACAGCAGGGGAGGCCAGCCGGGCCCGCCGCCGGGGCTGCCCATAGAGGAGGTAAGGTGGACACGGTGGCAGAGGTCAGCAGCAGGGGAGGCCAGCCGGGCCCGCCCCCAGGCCTGCCCATAGAGGAGGTAAGGTGGACACGGTGACAGAGGTCAACAGCAGGGGAGATTAGCCAGAGGCGTCAGGACTGACAACCCACCGGCGTCTGGACTGCCCCAGGGGTAGGTAATGTGGCGGAGATAATCGGGCATAGAGGCCAACAGCAACGGACGCACGTCTCTTTCGGAAAGGCTTACAGTTGCCCATTGTATACATGCGAAATAGATGGCATAACGTCAGGAAAATTATGCAACTTGTGTTTAGGCACGGTATTGCACAATGTTTGAACAGCAGTGCTGAAATACTTCACGGCGGTGGAGGCGTCAAGACTATATAAACCGCGGCCTCCAGCAATAATTAAGATCATCCGAGGATAGCAAGTGTCGCTGGACTCGCTCCCCGCGTGCCGGTGCCCCCACGGCTGCCTGATCGCCCTGCCGCTGCGGTCCGCCCGCTGACAGTGTCTCGTCCCCAGATCGAGCGTCTCCAGAACATGAACAACGAGGGCGTGCGGGAGCAGATGGCCAAGTCGATTGCGGACGTAGACACCAAGATCGCGGAGCTCCGCACGCGCGTCGAACAGCAAGACGAGGTCATCGAGAACAAGCTGAAGCAGGTCAGAGGTCACGGTGCTATCAGGCTAGAGGTCACAGCACAGAATCAGGTTGTGGATCGCCGTCCAATCAGGTTATCAGGTCACTGTCGATCGGAGAAAGCAGCACAAAGACTGCCACGCCAGACCCTTGTGCAACAGGCGAGAGGTCGTATCGATTGTGGTGGCTGCAGACCGAGTTAGCCGCCAGCTCCACGTAAACACAAATGGGTGTTTATGGATAAAGCAGTACTTCTAGCCTTATTTCGCGTAGAGTAACCGGGAGAACGGAAAGATAGATACACTGATATTCAGGCTGCATGCTCTTATCAAAACGAATATCAGCGTAAATGGATGTCAGAAATGATAAACAACTGATGAAATGATAAACGAAAAATGATAAGATAATAATGGACAACTGATTAAACCCAAACAGGGCAATCTGCAAGCGATTCGAGAGCGCCCAACAACAGAACCCCTCGACACAACACAAGCTAGTCATGTGGCATGACAAAATGATTATTGGTTACATATGGGATGAATTGAGCGGACCTGAGTATGCGTGCGGTCACAAACACGGTATCATAGCGACCTCCTGCCATCAGAAACATAACACTATAACTCTGTCACCATCTGAGGTGGTAACGGTCTGCCTTCGCAGGCGGAGCGGTCGGACGACAACGAGAGCAACATGATGGGCGACAAGCTGACGCAGAAGATGGACTCGGTGATGTTCGCCCAGGAGAGGATGAAGCGCCAGGTGGACCAGCTGGAGGATACTGTCAAGGTCAGGGCGAGGGGCCGGCTGCGGCTGGACGCGTCTGGCTGGTGCCGCAGCTCGGCCAGAGTCTCTGGACAGTGCCAGCGTTGTAATGGTCCCAGGTGTTCGACCGCAGCCTCATGTTGTAGGTGGAAATCGCGAATGGGCGCTCTCCGGTAGGTTAAACAAGGCGTCTCGCATCGCATGTCTATCAAGAGTTGGCAGCGATGTCTCAAGTTGCAAGAAGACCATTTCAGTTCAGGTTTTGCGTGGAAGATGATTGCTGAGTTAAATCCTTCCGGAAAGTGCGTTCGTTGAGGCTTGCATTTTATGCCAATTTGCTTGTGGTGCTGGTCGTTTTAGGCCATATTTTATCTGTTCGTCGTCCATTAAGTTGGCTTTATGTTATCGTAGTGCTTGCTCGTCAGCGGTATCTGGAATTCGCCCGTGTCTGTTCAGCTGGCGCCTTCTCCTCAAGAGAATCTGGCCTCCACACGTGTCCGTTACTCCGGGGTGCCCACTTTTGCCAGAGGTGGTCATTTCGCACACGAGAGCTTTTCGTGGAGGGAGCGGTCCAAGACGTTTTCTTCAGGAGTGACAGTTTCCCAGTATATCCCTCACAGATGGCAGTTCGCCAAAAGCATCCGCTCCCCTCAGTGATGTTTTCTCACGAGAGAAGCTATCTCAGCGCAGGCTGTTTGACAGAAGGCTCCGTACCTCAGGCGCGTCCACTTTTTAGGAGTGATCGTTCCCGCTAGTATCCGTTCCTCAGAATCGCCGTTCCTGAGGCGTCACAGTTCCTCAGGCGTCACCGTTCCTCAGGTTTCCCCGTTCTTCAGGCGTCGCAGTTCCTCGGCCGTCACCGTTTCTCAAGCGTCGCAGTTCCTCAGGTTTCACCGTTTTTCAGGCGTCATCGTTCTTCAGGTTTCACCGTTCCGGAGGCGTCACCGTTTCTCAGGCGTCACCGTTCCTCAGGCTTCATCGTTCCTGAGGCGTCACCTTTTCTCAGGCGTCACCGCTCCTCAGGTTTCACCGTTCCTCAGGCGTCACAGTTCCTCAGGCGTCACCGTTCCTCAGGAGCGCTCATTGTCCACTCGTATCCACTCCTCAGGAGTGTCCGCGCGAGATCGCCGAGGTGAAGGAGCAGCTACAGGAGACGGAGTCGCGGCTGAACAAGAAGCTGGAGCAGGAGACGCGCGAGAGGACCGAGGACGTGGAGGACTTGCGGCGCGACCTCGGCCGCCTGATGGGCTCAGAGGACAGCGGCGGGGGTACCAGTCTGGTGAGTCCGATGGTTTAGTTCCCCCCGCGCCCTTCCAACGTCAATATCGACCGCAGTTGGTCGCCGCAACTCTTCATTGCATATAACTCCGTAATCTGGCAATCAGGAATCTTCTTTTGGCTTTACATTTCGGTCACCACCATTCGCAGTGATACAGAATTTTTGTGAGTCTTACTCTGTCGCAAAGCCTCGCTTTAACGCAGGAAAGCCCATCCACAACGCCGCCCAGATTAGTCTGCATGACGTCTGTCAGCATCAATACGTCTGTATGGGCTCGTTCGTCCAGCTTCAGTGAAACCTGCCGGTGTCCACAGGCTCGCGTGCAGCAAGACGTGGACGACACGCAAACGTCCGTCACCAAGCTCGCCGAGGCCGTGCAGATCATCAAAACCACGCTCGGCGAAAAGGTTAAGGATGAGAAGAGAACGGTAAGTGAAACGCTGACCATCGTCGGCTGCCAGAATGAGGCGATCATTCGTTCTCCACGTTTCTCGTCGGAGGGAATTGTGGTTATCTTAAGCCAAGGCCAATGATTTTTCTTTCGATTCTGTAGTCTACCTTTTCATAGCGAGAACGCTTCATTGTATGTCTAATGTCCTCCCTTAGGAAGAAAAGACACGCTCGTTGGTTGCTTACTGCTAAGGTTCTCCTCCCTCGCTCTGCCTTTCAGCTGCCGTAATGAAACACACGACCAACGCCCGTCAATCCGCTCCTTTGTTGGCTTAGGTGGATAGTTCGATAAAAGCAGGCCACCGTGCTCATACATGCATAACTGACCCAGCACGCCTTTGAGTAATCTGGCGGGAGGATTCTGACCATTAGACCACCCGTTCCGCCCCCAGCGCGAGCAAGAGACGGAGGTGTTGAAGCGGGATGTGGAGAGACTGGACGCCAAGACGAGGGATCTCAAAGAGCGCATCAAACACCCCAGAGGTAGAGCCACGCTGCATGAACTTGTGTGTACACCTACCAGGACGTGCTGCCGCTCTTCTCCGGTTAAGGATGCTTGATGTGCTGGCGCTGCTTAAGATGGTGTGTCGAACCTCTTCCTGCCGCTTTTTCTGTCGCAAAACCAGAGGGTTCTTTCTCGCTGTGGCTAAATGTTCCCTGCTGTGCAAATGAGTTGGCACAGCCGGTACGGCCAGCCAACGTGTGCCTTCGCCTGGCTAGGATCATAAAGCTCCCGTTGGAAGATGGTACAGCGGTCGGAGAGCAGCGGGTACCGGGGGAGTACCGGGAGTACCAGGAGCACCGGGAGTACCGGGAGTATGGGGGAGTATCAGGGACACCGAAGTAGTGCCGGGAGTTACGGGGGAGTACCAGAAGTACCAGGAGTACCGGGGGTGCCGGGGGACGGCAGTAACTCACGCCTTCGGCTACAGCTCGGGGATCAGGAGCTTCCACGAAATTCGAGTATCTGCTGCTTTTGTGGTAAACCCAACTTACTGGGGGACCCAAATCCAAATATAATCTGGTGAATCCAGTCCGTGGTGGGCCCAAACCTCTGGGTTTGGGGGCCCCAATGCGGACATTGCGGCTTACAAAGCAATATTTAGGGCAGAAGGTTGACATGTTCACCCTTTATTTCCTGTTAACCACATGGAGATGGGAGTAAATGGGCTGTCAGAAACAAAGTTGCTCTCCGGCCGCTTACCTCTTCACCCCTTTACCACTTCGCTTTGTACCTTTCCTTGTGCTGTGCAGTGCTCACCGGTATTGCCGGTGTGATTTTGCAACTTTACTCGGCGGTGCACGTCTGCTGTGCTGAGCTTTGCTTCGCAACACGGCGTTCCGCCGGGCCACACCCGCTGTTGACCTCCGCCGCCCCGCTCGGCCACTCACCGCGCTTAGCTGGCCCATGCCTGCGCGTCCCCACTCGCTCAGCTAAGCTCGCGCTCTTGAACGCCAGCGTACAAGAAGAAGAAGCAAGGGGACGCGGCGCCGGCGCCTGAGGACGGACCGAACGCCGACGGCGAGGAGGGCGGGGAGGACGGAGGACAGGGGGACGGCAGAGGAGCAGGAGAGGAGGAGGGAGAGGGTGAGGACGGCGAAGAGGGAGGAGGCGCCAAAGCGCTTGAGGAGGATGCAGCTGCAGAGTCGGAGAAGGAAGACGCCGGAGCGCCCGAACAGCCAGCAGCTGCAGAGTCGGAGAAGGAAGAAGCCGGCGCGCCTGACGAGCCATCACCTGCGGAGCCGGAGAAGGAAGGCGACGTCGAGCCGGAGGGAGCGGATGCTGGAGGCCAGGAGGGAGGCGAAGGCGAAACCCCGGCGGCTGACGGAGGCGGAGACGAGCCCTAGACGGTCCCTCCAGGAGCGCGAGGCCTCCGCACCTGACGAGACGGTACCGTGCCGCCCCGAGCCGCGCGCGGCCGCGGCCCGGCCCAGACGCCGCAGCACACTCACTGCCGCTGCCGCCACCCCCACCGGAGCCGCGCTTGGGGCCGCACGGTGTGTCACTTCGGCACCGCCCCTCACCGCCCGCTAACCGGGTCCGGCCGAGGAGCGGACACCTGACCAGACACGCGACGGGACAAAGCTGGGTCACAGGGAGGCACTCTGGTGTACGGTGATGCATTTGACTACTGAGCGTTGGTGTACTTTTAAATGATATCGGGATAATTTTCAGAATTTGCTGCTGTTGTTTTTCTTCTGGCACGATGTGTGAAGTAAGCCTTATGGGGCCCCCGTGTCTTCGTATGGGCCATAAACCCCTCTTTTGCGTCGTGCTCTGCCTCAACGAGCATGTGTCACGATCACCCCGTGGCTCATAGCTGCAGTGAATCGCTTAGAATCAAACCTGAGGTCGTCCGCCGCAGTCAAAATATGACACGGTGACAGGTGCGCCATGCTCCGCAGATTACATCGACGACTACTAAGCTGAACTTGAGGCGAGGAGTGTGTGAAGGCCGGTCGGACCCGCTCCGGACGGAGCAGACGGCTGGCCTCAGTACGGGTCAGAAGGGCAACACGTGCTGCCTCAGATCAGCTGACGGTCCGGAACTCCGGACAGGCTGATTTGATCGATCGTGTGATCAGCTGACCGCCCTGAGTCACAACCAGACCCAGCGAGTCGGCCTGGCCGGCTGTCCGGTCAGTTGGCCACCTTGAGTCACGACCAGATCCAGCGACTCGGCCTGGCCGGCTGTTCAGTCGGCTGATCGACTCGAGTCACAGTCAGCCTCAGCGATCTGAGCCAGCTCACCGTCTGCCCGGCTGACTGTTCAGCACCGCGGCTGGACCGGGTGACTCTTCAGCCCCGTGTCTGAGCCAGCCAGCTGTTCTGATACGTCTCCGATCAGCTGATCCCACGGAGCCGGCAGCGATGAGTCCGCCACGCCGCGACTCCACCTTTCGACTCACCAAGCCTCGCGCCCACAACGCCGCTGCCGCCGACGGCACCGCCCAGCCGCTGAGTTAGCACCTCCACACAGCCGAGCCTGTCCGGGTGTCACAGCGTCACTAGCTGACGTCGCCCTTACCGCCGTGCTCAGCATCTCTCGCACCACGCCTCCTCCCTCTCACCCCTACCCCGCCCCGCCCTGTCCGAGTTCTGGAGTGCCCCGAAACGCACTCCACGACAATCCCGGCTTCTAGATCGCCTGGATCCCCGGGATGCACGTGCGCTGCTTCCCTGCCCGCTGGTCGGGACGCGCACCATCTCTCCGAGTGTGTGTGTGTGTGTGTGTGTGTGTGTGTGTGTGTGTGTGTGTGTGTGTGTGTGTGTGTGTGTGTGTGTGTGTGTGTGTGTGTGTGTGTGTGCGTGCGTGCATGCGTGCGTGCGTGCGTGCGTGCGTGCGTGCGTGCGTGCGTGCGTGGGTGAGTGGGAGCTCCCTGCCCCGTAGCGCCTGTCCGCCTGCCACGCGCCGGTCGCGCGCCTCGAAACAGCCTGTGATAGCGGCAGGGGGTGAGGGCCGCCTCCCCGCCTCCCCGGGAGTTCGCCGGTTCCAGGCTCGCGCCTCTCGCTCCAGCCCAGGCTCCGCGGGAGGCGAGGCTCCGCGAGCTCCCCGGGAGGCTCGCCTGCGGCTGCCTTGTGCCGGGCTCCTGCCTGGTAGGGCCACTGGCACGGGCCAGGCCGGCCTGGCCCACGGTCGATTCGGCTCGTGGCTCTCAGAGTTGTTGGCACGGGTGTTGTGCAATACGCTATCATCGTTGAGCAACCATGGTACACCTGTTCCGGGAGCCACGATGCTCCAACCAGAGAAAACCCAGGTGCATTATTTTTTTGAGGCGAGCCATAAACTTTAAGGAGCAGGTTGGCCACTGTCCATTTGGCACGTACTGTTGAAATATTGCACACCATTTCTGTTCGATACGCCATTCCGAATGTACCTGTTATTCATGTATTTTTGCTACAGGAGCTGTTGAGGAGTGCTTAAAGATAGCCAAAAGAAAAAAAGCCCGCGGTACCAGTGTCAATGCGTGTGATGAATTTGTCCGCTGTAATATTGGCGCATTCGTGTCCATTCCGTTCTGCGATCGGAAAGTAGTGAAGGGATGCATTCTTTTCTCAATATTGTCTTCAGCTACGGCGCAAGGCTGTTGGATTTGCGGTGTTTGGTGAGTTTCTGATTTTGTTCCTGCTTGTGGTCCAGGCAAACTGAAATCCCCACCACCGGTCTAGTGATGTTTTGACACGGTTGCTTATCGATCATTCGTTGTCGATTAGATGACACGATGTTTTGTCGCATTATGCGGTTATTTATTGCCGTTTGCCGTGTTGTGAGGACAAAGATGAACAAAAGGAAGGAGGTGCAACAAAGAAACAGCAGTGACCACAAACCAAGCCGCACAATGAGTGTGCGTCCGACGTCGGAGGAAACGGCTGGTGGTGCAGCGCGTGCCAAACGAAAAAAGTAGCTTCGACTACGCACGCTGGACAATAATTGGCCGCTTGTGCCGGTGAGTGTCGTTGAGGCAATCACGGCAGACACGACACGGCAATCACGGCAATCACGGCTGAAGGCTGAAGCATTCTCATAAGCAATAAAGCTTATTCGTCCATAATATTGGTGCGTATGAATCGCACGACATACATCACCAACTAAAAGACAAGTTTGTTATGAGAACGATGCATACCTGGACAACCAAACGTCTGAACGCCGTTTAAGTATTGTTTTGCTCGAACCAGCGGGACGATGATCATGACCATGATCATGATCGTGGTCATGATCATGATCATCATGATCATATCGCATGGCATATTTTGGCAAATACTAAGGGTAAATGAAATCAGACCACTGAGAGTAAATGGAATCCGACGATTCCGAAATGCATAGAAAAGGGTCTTATCGTTGCTCTTCATAGTCTTACGAAACTTATGCTCGGAGAAGTTCACTTACTGCATGCGCGCGCTAATGCAGGGACGGTATTCCTTGCATCTTGGCCAGCAAGGGGCTAACATTGTATGAATATTGCCAGCCCAGTTAATTTCGGTCAGCTCTATCGACTAATTCAATTCACTCAATATTATGCTGATGGTCCAGGCGTTTGCAAATACGCACACTTCAAAGCTGGATAACTACGGTTAGTCTAGTTGAACGCGCCCATGATTAATAACTTTTCGTCTGGGTAACAGTTAGTCGGGTTTTATGACCTTATGGTTTCTATGGTTCTGTCTGGTTTTAGATTTCATTGACCTATATTGGGAATTGATTGCTAGGAGGCTGCCTTGACCGCTTCCCGGCAAATTGCTGGCGTCCACACAGTGCGGATATGTAAGATGCCTGTCATTTGTAGACGGCACATTCGTCTAGGCTGCGCAATATCTTTAAAGCATGCATCTGCTCTGGTTGCCGGGACCTGGCGTTTTTCCTTCGAGCGAGTGGACTTATCAGAAGCGTTTCCCAAACTGCTTCCAGAATGAACCAAATTCAGGCTTCAAACACAGATTTTTAACTTCGGCGTGTTCCTAGCACCCGGGACGCTGTGGCTTCCGCTACGCCATCGGCCTGATCCCATAAACTAACACGCCACCCACGCAAAAATGGTACTCGCCGACCAGCCTCGATCGGTGCTAAGGCAAAAACATTACAAAATTATTGCACAGGCCTATTTATTACACTACGCATGGATCGAGGCTGTATGGGCGTGACCGAAGCGCAACAAGGGGAGGGGCAGTAGCGTAACAGGGGGAATGACGTCAGACGTGACGGCAGTGTGACGTTACACTCATGTGTGGTTGCAATCCGTGCCAGTTATTTATGTAAAAAACGAATTCAAACCAGGCGGATGACGTCAGCTTTCTCTCATGATAAACAACACGTCGTCCTTGTCCCGTGCCTCTGCGCAATGACGAGCTAAATGGGTGTTCACTTTTTAGGACGCTATGCTTAACGCAGTTTGGTTGCACGCTTAACGCAGTCTGGTTGCACGCTTAACGCTGTCCGGTTGCACACTTAACGCAGTGGCACCAGGCAGGGAGAGGGGGGGGGGGGGGTGTTCGCCCGACGCGACCAGTGTCAGCAGGAAAGGCTTGAAAACAGCCAAAAATACGCAACGTGAGTTATGGACGATTCCTGAGGAGAGCTCCTGGTAAAGCGAAACACGGTAGAGATCGAAGGATTGCGCCACAACTTTACAAATTTCGTTTAAAAACGTCTTTTGGCGGATCATTGCTCTTAAAAGGAGCGCTGCAAAAACATAACTGTGGATCCACAGCACGTGCCGAGCGCGCTTGATAAGACGTGCGTTCGTCTCGTAGATTTCCCCTTCCTCTCTCGGTAAAACCATGCTCAGTCATGTCGTTGTGGCCTCGGTTCGTCCAGGTCCGAGATCGAACTCTGTTCGGAATGTGCGATGTTTTCCAATTGGAAATTTATCCTTCTCGCTTGAACCTAATGGGTGGGTAAAATTGCATCATATTGGAAGTTTGGATGACAAGCAAGGTTGTTCAGAAAGCTTACAAGCAAATGCTTTGAAAATAGTTCAGCAAACCTCGTAAATAATGACGTTTTTTTAAACAAGAAATGGAACTACAGCCGTGAGTCACGATGGCCAACCGACGGTCCACGGTACCCCACAACCACTCGTTTCGCACATGGCCTCCACTACAGCTCAATCGCACGAATTTCCTGTCTCCTGCACGGCCGCAATTTTCGTCTGGGCCCAATACCCCTGAATGGGCCGTAGCTTGTCCAGACTGGTTTCGCTATTTTTTTTGTAAAAAACTCACAAAGTTCGGACCACGCACGTTCGGGTTCAGCGCGATACATTTTATTGACACAGAAGTGCAGGTACTGTAAATATTTGGAATGCATCACGAAGTTAAATGAAAGCGCGTAACAAAATAATACAAAGAGTTGAAAAATACATCCCATTAAAACATCCCAGCTGTCAATCCGCTTGAACACGAATGGATACGTCTGATGCATACAACTTCATTTCCCGCGCCTACAGCACAACCGAACTAATAATAACCACGCCCGCATAAGCCACAGGGGTCACCGCGGACTTCCTACACATGTTGCGTTCCCTATGAACACACCATCCCTTCCGTTTCCCCGGCCCTGCCACGTACGCCAGGGCACAGCGGCGGTGGCTGCCCGAGCCGGCACAGACCGGCCCTGGCGGCTGCCCAAGCCGACACAGGCCGGCCCCAGCGGCTGCCCAAGCCGACACAGGCCGACCCTAGCGACTGCCTGGCCCGAGCCGACACAGGCCAGCCTAGCGGCTGCCCGAGCCGACACAGGCCGGCCCCAGCGGCTGCCCGAGCCGACACAGGCCGGCCCCAGCGTCACGTCAGCCGCGCTGGCAGGCGGGTCGACGGACGAGACGCAGGACACTATTCCGCAACAGCAGCGCACTAGCGGACCGCGGGCCACGCAGGCACACGAACAGGCAGAGTACACGGGAAGTAATGCCCGACAACAGTGCACGCTTTGCGCTGGCGGGGAAAGCAGGGAGCACAACCAGCAGTCAATGGTTCTGCTAGGAACAGAAGCTCGCCGGTCGTCACCTCTACTTGCGTTCACACGCTGACAGCGCGGGGCGCGCGGGGAGACGCCAAGGAAGAACACGAGGGTCACGCTACAGCGGCGCGCAATAACAACACTTTAAAACACGACGAGTCACACACCGACATCCGCGCGACAAGAACTGGCACGAGACGTGAACACAACAACCAAACGCTGGACTGAACCGCTGCTGCGTGACAAAGAGCCGCGGTCAACGCTTAGGACACCGCGCGTGCGAGTCGCAATAACAATAAAAGTATGGAGACAACGAGCCTCGGGCTGCGTAAAACGGGTCATGCTACACTTTCACCACTGACACTAACATGCACCACCCGGGCTTAAGCTCGACGCGGGCGGCACACGGGCCCCGCCCATCTGACAATCCAGCCGCTATCCAGGAGCGCTGTTCGGTCAGCTCTTGCGTCACCAGCGCTGCCGACACGGGCCGGACTGTGCGTGTCGCTGGTGTGTTCGGTGGGCAGGCGGCGGCTGCCGCCGGGCTGGAAGTGCCGCCGTACCGCAGAGCTGCGCCGGCCGCTCCCGCCCTCTCTCTCTCTGTCTCTCCTCCGGCCTCCCGGCGCTCGGCGGCGGCCGGGGCGGCTCCAGCCGCGGCGCGGCCGGCGCCACAGGCGGGCGAGGCTGGACACCGGACGGGCGGGAGCGGCCCGGACGACGCGTAACGGTCCGCCGACTTCGCCCGGTCCGGTCCGACCTTGCCCTAGCTCGGCCGTCACTGGCTCGCCCTCGCCCGCCCCGGACGGGAGGAGGCTCCGACTGACCAGATCTGGCCTTGACAGCGGCGTCCCCGGCCTGGCCTTGCCTGCTGACCCAACCTGAGCTAGTCCGTCCTGATCCGACCCCGCTTCATCCGCCCTGACCTGACCCGGCTCGCCCCTGCGGCCGCGATCGGTCGCGCCCGGCCGGTCAGCCCTCGGGCCACGCCATCTGCAGCATGCGCGCCTGGTTGTGGTGGGAGACGCGGATGACGCACGGCCCCTGCTCCCACGGCTCGCCGTCCAGCTGCATCGGCACCTTGGAGCACAGCGTGACCTGGGCGACCCCGCGGCACCGGTTAGTCACAGGTGCCGAGCTCGAGAGCAGTGCACCGCGCCGGCTGGTGCTTCGCCGGACGCTGATTGGCTGCTGCTCATCTCATCTGGTCTCGTTTGTCACGCAGGATCGTGACATATCAGACTTGGCCGTAATTATGTGAATGCATCTCTGCCGTCCAAAGGTAAAACTGGCGTAACTACCACCACGCTAACTGACCAGGAGAAGCACTTTCAGGTTTCGGCGCATCGAACCACTTATACCCCTAGAAAGGGAAATTTGGACATATTTCGGAAGCAAATATTTCCGCATTTGTGTCTTTAGGTCACAAGATGCAGGTCTTCGAGCTAAATCGAATATCGACAACTCCATCTCCAAGAAATTGCGCTACACATTTTCACCTTTTGCTGTCAGAACCATATCACGTGGGTCTATCGCTATCGTGGGCCTATCGCTATCGTGGGTCTATCGCTATCGTGGGTCTATGTATCAAGTGGGCGATAATAACCGCGCGAGCCGCCCTCTGGGATGAAAACAAACACGACATGGACGGCTGGAACACATATGCACGCAGCCAACCAGCCAAGGTGGCAGGTCTTGCCCGGTTGTCCCTGTGCGGCACGCTCGTCTCGGGTCACGAGTCCCAGGTGAGGGGATCTCCCCCGACCTGACGCAGGCAGAGGCTAACCTCCCAGCCCATAGGCATGGTCACGCGCTCAATCGCCGCAGCTAGGAGTGGCGGACCTGCCGCAAGCCGCAGGGTGCGGGCTCGAGGCCTAGTTTCGGCAGGCAGTTGCACTAAGAAAAACTTTAGGTTGCATCTTTGGTCCGCAGGGCACGGACGTGGGCGTCCCTTAAGTATTTGTTTTCAAAGATAACTATACTCCATGAGGGTGGCTAGTCTTTGGTTTAGGATCAAATGGTCCAAGACCCAAAATCGTCACGAATAATGCCCCGTTTCTGGCCCTGCACCGCGCGATCTAAGCAGGGTACATGCTCATTTTCATGTCATGAGGGTCACCACGGGGCTGCGTTTCGGTTTTTTCCCGCTACGATTGACACAGCATATTGCGACACTGATGGCTATAGCCGTTCAAAAAGTCAACGTCACAAACCAAACCGCATCTCTGCTATTAACACCACAGCGGTGCTAGGCGAGCCCGCCCGCCCTGCCCCTGCCCCAGCGAAGGGAGCGGCCGTCCGGGGCCGCGCCGCTGCGCCAGGGCTGCCACCTACCTCGATGGTGCGGGCCTGCCCAAGCCGCAGCGGTTCGGACAGGCCCACCTGCATCTGAGCGATGTGAAACGACGAGTAGACGCAGAACACCTCCAGCAGGCCGTCGTCGGCCCGCTGGCGGCCGGCGGGCCCGGCGCCTGCGCCGCGGGGCAGATGGGGGTCACCACCAGAGGGGCACGGCGGCGGTCCGACCAATCACCGCACGGGCCGAGCTCTACCGCATTCGCACGAACGCGCCGCGGCAAGCGATGTCAGGCGATCACATTATGGTGGTCTGGTGAACAACAGCACGCCGTTGTGTTATGGAGCCAACGCTGGTGAGTTTCGCGCACACGGGCGTCGTGGCGTCCAGATGGCAGCACCGTCGGAGCCCGCCCAGGTCAGTCGATGCCTGGATGCGCGGGTTCGGCGCGAGACGAACGGAGACGACAGGACACCACGGCGCAATGGATCATCGAAGACCTCCGGAGACCCGACTACGCGTCTCTCGAAGTCCACAAAGCTTCGCCCCATCTCCGTAACTGAGACACGCTTACCAGAACCAAGCCCCGCCGCTGCTCCGCTCCAAGACACCTGTGCGGACCCTGTGCCAGCCCAGTTCCCCACCACCAGCCCCGCCACCTCTGGACAGCACCCACCCTGTCCCAGCTCCCAGGGCCTGACGCCAGCGCCCCAGGTGGCGATGTTCTGCACCACCAGCGCCTCGATGTCGGGCAGCTCCACCAGCCGGCCGTCCATCTTCAGGGTCAGCTTGCGCTGCAGGTCCTTGCACTCGCGCTCCAGCACGTCTTTGGTGCCGTAGCAGAAGTAGATCAGCTGCGGGCGACAGGGCAGGGAGGCTGTCACACCCGGGCGTTGGGGGTACGTTGAGGCGGCCGGAAGGCGTCGGAAGAGAGCCCGGGCACGCTGACACGCGTGGGCGCCTCAAGGTGGTGTCATTGATTGACTGTCTGCCGACGCGACTATCTCGCGGACCACGCAAAAACGTGAGCGCACGTGCACGAAACCGGAAAGATTCAAACCCTGGTTTTATCATGGCGGAGGAGAATACGCAGAGAAAGCACGCAAACCCGAGAACGAAGTATCACAGACACCCGCAGAAGCCACCGTCAGTGAGTGCTCAGCTGACTGAATGGTCACCTTTTGTTTGCATTATATTAGTGTCTGTGCTGTATTGTGTTGCCATTATATGGATGAACTCACCAAAAGGGTCCAGAGTCTGGACTTCGGACATACATGCCGTTCAATTCTACTTGAGCCACAAAACAGCCAGAGCAGGTAAATAATAAACCACCATTAATTAGAGAAACTTCACTACCTTTAACAAATCAACAGGCAGCCTATGACCTGTGAAGATCTCCCAGAGCTCCACAGCGACCCCACCTGAACAAACACGCGCCACATGACTCAGCCGAGGCTTCCGGAGCACACCCGGTCAGCAGGTCAGGAGCCGGACTGAAGGGGCGTGCCCAGGCCTGGCCACGCGTCAGCCCGCCTCTCTCGGCCCGGCAAGCACCTTGTTCACCAGCTGGCTGCTCCAGGTGTTAGCCCGCCCCCTCTCGGGCCAGCAGGTATTTTGTTCAATAGCTGGCTGCTCCAGGTGTCGGCCCCCTCCCCCCCCCCCCCCTCTCCAGCCGGCTGTTCCAGGTGTCAGCCTCCCCCTCTCGGGCCGGCACGCACCAGGCGTCATCCCGCCCCCCCCCCCCTCCCCCCCCCACCTCTAGTGCCGGCACGCACCTTGTTCACCAGCCGGCTGCTCCAGAGGTAGTGCGGCGACTCGCGCGTCTTGTGGAAGTTGAGCGTCACCAGCGCGTCCACGCCCAGGCTGACGTAGTTGGTCATGCGAACCGTGGAGCCGGGCAGGTGCACGTGCCGCAGGGGGTCCAGCTGCACCTGCGGCACGGCCAGGGCTCGGCGGTCAGCTGCTGCACCTCCGGCAAGGGAAGGGGCGGGACGTTAGCCGGTACACCTCCGACGGAGAGGGGCAGGATCAGGCGCATCCGCTTCACGGGGGTCACATGAGCCGGCAGCCAGTGTGCTCCACCGAGCAGTGCCAGCGTGCCAGGTCAGTAACGTACCTGGGAGCTACGGGATGTTAATTATAGCCGGACCTACGTGGGGGTCACGGGTCCGTTACATTCTAGTAGGCGCGAGGGTTGACAAGAATGAATCTACCTGACGGCTGTTGAAGCTTCTCTATAGTTGATCTTTCATGTTTGGGATATCAGACTCAATATTCGCATGCGTCGACATATGTATTAGTGTATTCGCAAATATCAGTGTTCCCACAGTTAAACCCATAGATATTCCGAAAACACCCAAGCTCAAATCGACCTTAACCAGCTCATCGCATCAGCTGTTTTTGGTTCTACCAACCACGGATTAGGCAGAACCACAAAAGAAAACTTCGCGCACATTGGACCTCGCCTCTTACATAATCGCACAACCTCAGATATAGTTGATGCTGTCCAAGCCAGTATAATGGCGTCAGTAGGTACAGTAGCTTAATTACTTTACCACACGTTTTAGATGCAAGCGAAGGCCTCAACAATGGAGGGGGGGGGGGACTCAGTGGAGCAAATCATATCCTACACTGATGCCTTCCTATCCAGCTATCCCTGAAAGCAGGTCAAACCGCGAGGGCACGCCACCCGGATCGGCACAGCACCAGCTCAGTCAGCGGCGCGGCCATCGCCGGAGCTCACTTACCAGCCAGCGGTCGACGAGGATGACCCGGGCGTCGGCGAGCCGCCGCATGACCCGCTGCGGGTCCACCTCAGTGTAGGCCTCGCCCGAGCCGAGCACGCGCGACAGGTCGTTGCCGGTCCCCAGCGGCAGGATACCGACGGCCGGCGGTGGCTGCGCGGCACCGCCAGCGTCAGCGGACAGCGCCACCAGCGGCGGCCAAAGCAAACACCGCTGCTGGTGGCGGCGCATAGATGGCGGCAGAGACACAGGCGGACATGTCGGCGCTCATTGGCTGGTGATCGGCGTGAAAATGTGCTTGATAACGGTTAACTCATGCTGGAGTACAACCACTGGCAGGATGATGGCTGGCGGAGACTTCATGGATGTCTGCAAGGCTTTACCGCAGTGTGATGCTGTGTTAGTCAGCCAATGTGTACAGTTAGTACACAATCACGATTCCCAAATACCTGATGGGCATGAGACCATCCGACCACGCAATTAGCTTCACACCAAAGGGTTCAGGGCTTACATAAACGGAAATATGTTCAACGCGTTCAAGAAAGAAATATGTTCAACACAGAGCACCCTGCACCTGCCGTCCGTGCGAAACTGGTACAGCTTAACATAACCAAACTTCTTCAAATGCAACAATACATGGGGTTGAGCAGTGCAACTGGCAAACGCAACTTTACCCCGCTGCAAAACGACAACAGTGCCAGAGCAGTGCAGTGGACCTGCCTCGAGCTTGAGGTTGTCGATGGCGTTCAGCACCCAGTCGACCGTGCCATCACCTCCGGCCACGAGAACGCGACACCTCTCGGAGCCCACCAGGTGGCACCACTCCAGGCCGTCCTCCGGCCGCTGCTCCGCCAGGTCCACCACCTGTCGGTGACATCGACAACTGACAGTCCGGACGTGGCTCACTAGATGGCACCGTTCCTGACCTTCCTCCTCGGCCAGCTACCACCACGATGAGATGTACTTATACTGGCACACAAGTCAGCTGCAGGGCAGAGACACTGGAAACTTATTTTGTTATGCGACTCACAGCAGCTACCAACACAGAAACATATGACAGTGCTGAGATTCTCCATTCGAGGTGGAGAGAAAATAAATAGACACGGTTATTGGTTAGTACTGACAAAACAGTCAAAAATGTGAACCATGGTATGCGTAGGGAGAAAGGAAGATGACAGAAAATCGCAACACCGTCACATACAACGACGGCACGAGGGAGATACGACAATACGCACTAATCCCTCAGAATCCGTCATGTTTGATCCACATTTCACCCAAACTGCAACCGCCGAGTCTATACCACAACGACGCCGACTTCGGCGCCGAGCGCAGGCCTGGTCGGCCCCGTGGATTCAGTTTCGGCTGGGGTCGAGCGACGGAGCGTGACCCGGCTGGGGTCGAGCGACGGAGCGTGACCGGGCTGCGGTGGAGCGACGGAGCGTGACCGGGCTGGGGTCGAACGACGGAGCGTGACCGGGCTGGGGTGGAGCGACGGAGCGTGACCGGGCTGGGGTCGAGCGACGGAGCGTGACCGGGCTGGGGTGGAGCGACGGAGCGTGACCGGGCTGGGGTCGAGCGACAGAGCGTGACCGGGCTGGGGTGGAGCGACGGAGCGTGACCGGGCTGGGGTGGAGCGACGGAGCGTGACTGGGATGGGGTGGAGCGACGGAGCGTGACCGGGCTGGGGTGGAGCGACGGAGCGTGACCGGGCTGGGGTCGAGCGACGGAGCGTGACCCGGCTGGGGTCGAGCGACGGAGCGTGACAGGGCTGGGGTCGAGCGACAGAGCGTGACCGGGCTGGGGTGGAGCGACGGAGCGTGACCGGGCTGGGGTCGAGCGACAGAGCGTGACCGGGCTGGGGTGGAGCGACGGAGCGTGACCGGGCTGGGGTCGAGCGCCGTGGCGTGACCGGGCTGGGGTCGAGCGACGGGCGTGACCGGGCTGGGGTCGAGCGCCGTGGCGTGACCGGGCTGGGGTCGAGCGACGGAGCGTGACCCGGCTGGGTTCAAGCGACGGGGCGTGATCGGGCTGGATTCGAGCGACGGAGCGTGACCGGGCTGGGTTCGAGCGCCGTGGCGTGACCGGGCTGGGTTCGAGCGACGAGGCGTGACTGGGCTGGGGTCGAGCGACGGGGCGTGACTGGGCTGGGGTCGAGCGCCGTGGCGTGACCGGGCTGGGGTCGAGCGACGGGCGTGACCGGGCTGGGGTCGAGCGCCGTGGCGTGACTGGGCTGGGGTCGAGCGACGGAGCGTGACCGGGCTGGGGTGGAGCGACGGAGCGTGACTGGGCTGGGGTCGAGCGACGGGGCGTGACTGGGCGCCGCTCGGTGCCGGCGGCGGGGCAGGCGGCGCGCTGACCTGCGCCGCCTGCCCCGGGCCTGCCTGCAGGCGGCGCGCTGACCTGCGCCGGGTTGAGATATCTCCGGAACGCCGAGAGCACCTGCTCGCCGTCATTGTTCCCCGACTTCCGATTACCTGCGGACAGGCCGCTCCACCGGCGTCAGAAGCAGACGGGGTCCCAGCTGAGTACGCCCGCTGAGTACGCCCAATGGGTACAGTGACGTCAGGGGCAGACGGGGTCCCAGCTGGGTACGCCCGCTGAGCACGCCCGATGGGTACAGTGACGTCAGGGGCAGACGGGGTCTCAGCTGGGTACGCCCGCTGGGTACGCCCGCTGGGTACAGTTCCGTCAAAAGCAGACGGGGTACCAGCTGGGTACGCCCGCTGAGTACGCCCGGTGGGTACAGTGACTTCAGGGGCAGACGGGGTTCCAGCTGGGTACGCCCGCTGGGTACAGTCACGTCAGAGGCAGACGGGGTTCCAGCCGAGCACGCCGGCTGGGTGCAGTCGCACGCCGCTGCGCACGAGGTCTGCGATGTAGAGCTGGGTGCAGAGCACGACGCTGCGCACGAGGTCTGCGACCGGACCTTTGACCCACGCCAAACAAACAGGAGCGCGGCGGCCGCCGACAGTGAGTGCCTGCGATGCACGTGATCAGAATCCCGACTGTTCTGCCGATGTTCGCGTACACGCCCGCGGATCTACGCGGACAGAGCGACAATACAAATTGGAGGTACAACGGCAATATAACTGGGAGGTATAACATGTGTTTTACCTGGATGGTTTGAGAGCCGAACGAACTACCCAGCTACGCCTTAATTCTGTTAATTCTACACGATGTGAAGTCTGCTAAGATCATAGATATCATCGTACTGTCCCGGCATACTGTCTACCGGGCTGCTGTCCACTGGGCTTATATTGACCGTCGACAAAACGACAATAATTATCCCACCTCCAGTCCGCCCCATCTGAGTATCCGTCCGTGACGTCACACGACCGTCGGTGGGCAGCGCGGCGCGAAGGCGTCCCCCCCCCGCGCGCGCGCGCCTCTGACGCCGCCTCACTCACCGATCACCACCAGCGGCGTCCAGTCTCTGTTGGCGGCCGCGCCGGGCTCCGCGACCTGGGAGATGGCCAGGCGGCGAGGCACGGTGCGGGTGGCGCGCACTTTGACGCAGTGCGGCGGCACCACGAACTCGGCGAACTCGCCCAGGTCACACACCTGCCGCGCGCAGGTGGGCGTGACAGAGGGCGGGTCACGCAGGTGCGCTACATAGCCGGACGGAGAGGGGACCGGCGTCACGTGCTCTGTATCAGGTGGAACTCTTATGGTTAGACATCTGTGGAACATTGTCGGACGGTTCCTTCGAAACACGTCCCAACAGCAGTTCTCACCATCATGACCCCCAGTGGTAGTCCTCAGGTCAGACATCCCCTCCCCAGCGGCAGTCCTCACTTTGGACATGTTCTCCTAGCGGCGATGCTCACTATTGACGTGTTACCTGCAACAGTCCTCACCTCGCCCACGTTCTCCACAGCAGTCCTCACCACGAACATGTTCCCCGCAGCAGTCCTCATCTCGCTTACCTTCCCCGTAGCAGTCCTCACCTCACCCACGTTCCCCACAGCAGTCCTCACCTCGCCCACGCTCCCCGCCGCAGTCCTCGCCTCGCTCACGTTCCCCGCAGCAGTCCTCACCTCGGACATGTTCCTCCTGCACTCGTCGTGCACGGTGCGCTGACACCAGCAGCAGCGCAGACCGACCAGCGCCGGCGAGTCGCCCACGCCCGCCTCGCACACCTCGCAGGCCGAGTCGAACGGCAGGTTCCCTGCGGCCGGCCGCGCACGCGCAGGTCAAGCGTCGCTGCCCGCGCGCAGTCCTCTCCCCATCCCCCCGCACTTCAGTCCACAAACGGCGCGTCTTCCCAGACCGACGCACGGTTCGGCCCGTCCGCGCGGGACGGCCGCGGGCTGGCGGCCGTCCAACGCGGACGAGCCGGAGCACGCACCGGACACGGTCACTGCCACTGGAGCCGGCCCTCGTCACTGACACCCATGCCGCAGGAGTCGGCCCTCGTCACTGACACCCATGCCGGTGGAGCCGGCCCTCGTCACTGACACCCATGCCGCAGGAGTCGGCCCTCGTCACTGACACCCATGCCGGTGGAGCCGGCCCTCGTCACTGACACCCATGCCAGTGGAGTCGGCCCTCGTCACTGACACCTATGCCATTGGAGCCGGCCTGCGTCACTGACACCCATGCCACCGGAGTCGGTCCTCGTCACTAGCACCCATGTCACTGGAGCCGGTCCTCGTCACTGGCACCCATGCCACTGAAGCCGGCCCTCGTCACCGACACCCATGCCACTGGAGCCGGTCCTCGTCACTGACACCCATGCCAATGGAGTCGGTCCTCGTCACTGGCACCCATGCCACTGGAGCCGGCCCTCGTCACTTACACCCATGCCACTGGAGCCGGCCCTCGTCACTGACACCTATGCCACTGGAGTCGGTCCTCGTTACTGGCGCCCATGCCACTGGAGCCGGTCCTCGTCACTGGCACCCATGCCACTGGAGTCGGTCCTCGTCACTGGCACCCATGCCAGTGGAGCCGGTCCTCGTCACTAGCACCCATGCCACTGGAGTCGGTCCTCGTCACTGGCACCCATGCCACTGGAGCCGGTCCTCGCCACTGGCACCCATGCCACTGGAGTCGGTCCTCGTCACTGGCACCCATGCCACGACGCCAACCACTCAATGCCACTTATGTTACAATGTCACTTATTCGATCATTGCGGAGCTCGAAGCACGTGCGTGGCAGAGCTGTTAGTTCGCAGCATGCTGCGAAAAAGCTCGATGTCCTTTGCTCAGGCATATTACTTTCGTTTTGAGACCGTTCTGAAGTGAGAATGATATACCTGGCAAAATCACACGCATTCCGGCCGAAGCAGCGGTTCCGTGACTATCTACATCCTCCATCACCGTGTTACGATACTCGCAGAGCCACGTTGGTGCCGAAACAACTCTGACTGGACCCAACCCAAACTTCGCTCGGGCACTCCCCAATCGTGCCCGTGCTTCATCCACGACGGGGAACGCGGCAGGGCATGCGCGGCGGCGGGCACATCCATTTGCATGGAGTCCGGCATGGTCCGCTCCAACCTCCTTGTCACACAGGTAGGCGACAAGGACTTAAGTTTGATTAACATGATTAGAGTTTAGATTTTAGCATTATTTCAATTTAAGGATATCTCAACTGCGGAGGTCATTCCACGCCAGCCGATTCCTTCCCACACGCTCTACCGTGGAGCGATCCTGATCTTCCCTATACGCCCTCCCTCCCTCTCTCCACCGGGCGATGCGCTGGGTGGCGCGTCACCGGCCGACTCACCCTGCACCCAGTGGTGTTTGTGGGAAGTCTCGCGTGACGTCACCGCCTTGCAGGTCAGCTGCTTGTTGGCCGAGCGCACGCACGGATGGCAGGCGCACACGCCGCATGCGTCGCAGAAGGCGCCCTGTGACGTCATCAGCAGCGACTCGCAGATGTTGCAGTAGCTCGGCTGGCGGACGGAGGGGGAGGGGTGTGAGGGCGCGGGCGGCGAGCGGAAGAGTCTAAGTGGGCTCCTGTTTGTGACAGCTTGTGAGGCGTCGGGCATATGGTCCTCCCCTGAGATAGCCACTGCATCTTCCTCTGGGCTAGCCAATGAGCTCTTCCACGAGCTAACCACTGCGCTCCCCCCATGGGCTAACCACTGAACTCTCCCATGAGCTAACCACTGAGCTCTCCCATGAGCTCCTCGCGGGGCCAATTACCGAGCTCATGATCAGCCTCGGCTCTTCGCCCAGCATCACGGCACAGCGGGACGCCCCGACGACCACGCCGACTCGGGATGACTGAGCGCCTGAGTCCATGCCCCAGTGTCCCACCTGGGAGAACATGCCGGTGTGGGACCAGCGGTGGCCGCGCCGGGTGTCGCGGGTCAGCACGCGCGGCGTCCGCTTCAGCATGCGGCGCACCAGGAAGCCGACCAGCAGCGCCACCAGCACCGAGGCGGCCGCGTCGCGAACTGACACCTCCGCCTCCATGGCCAGGGGCAGGCTGGCGCGGCCCGGTCACGTGGCGGAGTGGCGCCGCAGTAGGAGGGCGTGCTGACCGACGCCGGCGCGGTTGGACCAGGCTGCTCTGGAAGGTTCCTGTTAGTAGCCACACTTAAACTGGTATCGAGGAAAGGGGGGGGGAGTTACCTCTCTTCATCCTTGCATAAATCTGGCATCACCTTACAGGATTGCAAAGAATGGCAAGAAGGAGGGAACACATTGTCCCCATCCCTCCAAAAAACTTTTAAGCAATAAAGTACAACTACTCATTGCTGATGGCCAGTGCTGCAAATGCCAGCCCACTTTGGACATGTGCCATGTGCCTACTGAACAGCAGCATGTGTCAGCAACTGTTTACATCACTAAATCATGCCATCTGATGTGCAGTACCATTGACAGATGATAAACATCAGATGTATGCAACACTATCAGGCTGTGAACCAAACCATAAAAGTCAGGTAATTTTATCTGACAGGCAATCTGATCCAAATTATCCTGGATAAAGCTTGCATGCTGAGTCCAAGTAAAGATCAGGCTGCCCAGCATGTGATTATAATAGCATCCCAATGCCTCAGCTGGAGTCAGTATCATAATTTACAGGAAGTGTTGAAAAATTGATTCTAATTAAATTTTATTGAATCTGGAAAAATGTACTCTTGACTCTTTAATAAAATGTAATACTCCTGTTAGTGTGGCTTGGTACATGGACCAAACTCTTCCATTTTAAAACAAAGTTTTTCATCCAAGTTTACTCTTGCCATGCCACCATAGCACCATATATAGATGACACATAATAATAGATGACTATACAAACCCTTTATTTTTCAATATCATATTTATCAGCCCAAACAAAAATATAACCCTGCCCACCAGATGTCTGCCTGGATTCCAAGGGTGGGTTCAAGGTCCTATAGGATTTCATGCTTGTGGTACCCTTTGGTATGATTCTAAGATCTTTTTGGAAGTCCAGGCATATATCTGCTGCTCACAGGATGACACATCTTACTTGCTCTTAGCTCATTACTCCCAAAATATACAGTTTCCTTAGTTTCTAACCATTAAATAAGCAACAGGACTTCAAAAAAATCAGCAATGAGAAATATGTTACAAAATATTCTTTTCCCAGGAGCTCTACTAATTTTCCATGAAATGGACAGTCCTAAGAAAAAGGTAATCACCAATCTGGTAAAAATTGAGGAGGTATCAAAAGTTACCAAGCCTGATCATCCCTTCCTATTAAATGTATGGCTAAGATCAATCATTGGACATTATCATTAACATAAGTTGTACCAACATAAATCCAGCAAATCTTACAATCTGCTTTCCATTTAGACTTTCATACAAATGCATAGCAAATAAAATGAGGGGAAATCTAAATCTAGTGTGACAGTCAAGTTATCCTTGCAACCATAGTCCCTGCTGAGACCCCTCCAAGCCAAATTTGAGCTGTCTGCCATAATTACTGTGGCACATTTGTGACCGAATCATCGGCAAACTATTATTCACCTAGCTGCTCTGAGTGGCTAAAGAACTAGTCATTTTATCATTCCTGTGCCTGTTCATTTAATCCAGAGATTGCTCTTTACTGGTAAAATTTGCCATGTTTTCACTTTAATCTGGTCCCTGCAAAATGTAGACATGAGGTACCAGTGATTAAATTGTGGCAACATCTTAGTCCAAAGATGTTAAGCTGTCAGCTGACTGCTCAGACCATGTGGCAATCACACCAGTCAATGGTCAATGTGCGTATGAGCCCCAGGCTGCCTACAATACATATTATGCTAAACATGTCCAGCACAGCAGCCACATCACAACACAAAGTTCAGCTCATGTACACCAGAACTGTTGCACTAAGGAGGCAATTTCAGGCAAAAATTTTTGCACAAAAATAATTGTAAAATATAACAGAATTTAGCCCGGCCTGAGGTTGGCACATGCAAATGTGAGTTGTGGACCGATGTCGCGTGGGCGCCGTGGACAGAGTTTTTGCAGACCGGTATGAGCTTCTCTGGCGTCTCATTAACAATAATTAACCAGCATGGGATCTGACACCGGCACGCGCAGAGACTTCGAAAACACATACCACCCAAATTAGCCACAACGTACCTCACCGTATTTATGTGCACCCCGGGCACTTTTTGCACCGCTGACAATGGTCACAGTCCGAAGAGCAGCGTCATATCCTAACTGTCGCTGATACGTCGGATTCGTATACCAACTTGGCAATAACTTTATATCACTGCGCGTTCTGCATCCAGCTTGATACTCGCAAACTAGTCATCTGATTTTCTTAAAAACTGCATCATTTTAACCGCAGTATACAACTACACTATCTGTTATGATTATGATGACTTCTGACGGCTGTGTTAATTTTAACAAGTCACGGGAGACTTGAGTCAGAGTCAGAGGCCAACCACGCGCGAACAATGCAGTTACCTAAGATTTCAGAAGCTACGAACAAAATTGCTAGCCCAACGAAAACGACCGCATATATCACTAAGTTAGTTATTCAAAGTCGTCAAAAATTGACACGAAGCACACGGTTTAATCAATCTTTCTGAAACTGATGCTCTCAGGTCCCAATTTATACTTGCAAAAGAGCAATCATACAGGGGCACCGGACCGGATAGGTGGGGAGGGGGTATTGGGAACAGCTCTGCCCCGTCCTTCAACTTAGAGGGCCTGAGGAGGGCCCATTCTGGTATGCTGATCCAGAGGAGGGGGGGGGGGGGAGTACCGCCCCTCCCTCCCACACACACACAATGACCACTATGGGTGGACAATGTAAATCGGTCACTGGTCGAAACCACCCATTGTGTTCCTCTCTGACAAGGCACGTGTTCGTGCGAAAGAGTTCGTTAGTATTCCGGAGGACCATCGACTTGAGATGTTGAAAGTGAAGACTCTCTATCAGCCAAAGAGTTGCAAGGCAAATGTAAGAGAGGGGTTGGAAGGGCAGCGTCGCACACTCCGAAGTCGTCGTCGTCGTCGTCGTCGTGAACGCTGACGGGGCTCGCGTCTAGCCACGCCGTCGGGGCCTGAACGTGGACTGCTCGGCAGGGACCGTGCGTCCCCGCCCGCGCGTCCCCATAAACTCACGTGGCCCACGTATGGGCTCCAGATGATGGGGACCAATGGGCAGAGGGGCTACTCACACCATCGCGGAGACGCCGCCGCCGCGGCCGCAGCGACGGCCCGTTTGCTCGCTAACAGCACGTTTCGAAGGCAGTACGCTTTATTAGCCCACCATATACAAATAAATAACGAGATGTCCGAGCCTTTGCGGCCCTTGGCCGCGGGACAGACTCTGCAACTGCAGTCCACCGTTCAGTTAACGTGAAACTCCGTTGCCATCATTACCTTGGGCAACCGACGGCACATGAACGTCAATAGGTGCGAAGGTCTTTTCCGAACGCTCTGTCCGCCGGGCTGTGCCGTGCCCTGGAGCGCATTCTAACCGGGAGAGAAACGCGACGCGTTCCATGGAACTCTTAAGTTTTCTATATCTTGGTTTGTGCGACCGAGTCGACTTATCCAGAATAGAGCAGACGAGTCCGAAATCTAAGGAGTGCAAAAAGGCGATCTACAAGCCTGAATGGGCCCCTGTATATGTCAAAATGGACCCGTCACAGTCGGTAATTGGCCATCTGCAGGTCATAATGGGCCCCTGAAGGCCAGAATAGCCCTCTACAGATCAAAATTGACCCTCCACAGCTATGACTCAATCCTCTACAAGATATAAGGAACTCCGTGCAGGTCATAACGGGTCTTATTAAGGTCAGAAAAGGTCCTTCCACAGGCCAGAATAGACCCTCCGCAGTCAATAATGGACCGCTTACAAAGGACGCGGGAACTGGAAGGGGAGGGGGGAGGCGTGGGGACAGCTCGCCCCTTAATTTGAAAGTTGGGGGTGCCCCCTCCCCTTCCACCTCACCTGATCTTGGATGGTGGAGGGCCCGTTCGGAACTGTTAAGGATCATGTAAGCCTGTTAAGTGAATTCTGACATGTCAAGTGCTCATTCTGGCCTATTGAGGATTCATTATGACCAGAAGAGGGTAATTGTGCGTCTGTAGAGGGCCCATTCTGACCCGAAAAAGGTTTACTTCTTATTGTAGTAACCCCATTCTGGCCTAAAGTGATCCATTCTGATATATAGACGGTCTATTATTCACTATGGAGGGCACATTCTGGCGTGCAGAGGGCCCGTTCTGACCTTAAGAGGGGGCCCATTTAGGTGTACAGGCGGTTCGGTCTGAGATGTAAATGGACTATTGTAACATGTGGAGGATCCAGTGCTAACTGTAGAGGGCCAATTTTGAACTGTAGAGGGCCCATTCCGACCTGTAGAGGCCCATTACCGACTGTGGAGGGCCCATTTTGGTATGTACAGAGCTCTATTCATTCTAGAGTGCCTATTCTGGCCCGTGAAGGAGCCTTCATTGGCTGCGGAGGGCCATTGTGGCCTGTAGAGGGCGCATTCTGGCCTGTAGACGGGCTCATTCAGGGGTCATGTCGGCTGATGAGCAACTTACATTACCGGCAGATAGTGCTTTGAAAATGAAATCGCTTGCAAATGATCGCAGCCGCAGCATACACATTTTAAATTTCACGCTGTAACTGCAAATCGTCACTGTGAATAGACCGAAAGTGTTAAACGGGTAACTGTAGGAAGGGGGGTGACAGAGTGAAATGGATGTCTCCATCGTACAACTTTGTTGCGCTGGCCGATTGCAGCCCAGCAGCAGCATTATGGGATACGCACAGCCGCATTACTTGCGCAGTGTTGAAATCATTTTACCCACGCCGTTAAATGTCGGTAATCACGCCGCCGGTCGAAGTTAGCCGATGGCGGTTAGCAATGCTTAACTCCTGGAAGGTTTGAACAGAAAATGTCGTGTCGCCCGATGAGCAATTTGTGTCGACCGTCAATACTCCTTTTACACGTGGTCGCCTCCACAGCGAAAGACTAAATGTATTATAAATTGGACGCCGTAATTTTGCAATTGCTACTGCGGCCGGCCCACTATCGTTCAGTGTGGCACTCTGGGGTCAACCGAAAAAAATGGATTCCTAATCGGGCAAGTGTATTGCACTGGCAGACGATAGCCCTAATACCGTGTATCTCATGCACACGACCGAACTATTCGGGCGCGTTTGTGAGTTTTGTTTTTGCGCATTGATTTTGTTTCCACTAACCGCCGCATGTTTGCAATCACGCTACGAGCCGACCAGCAGCCTCTAGCAATGTGCCATGAAGGAGTGATTTGATTAAAAAAGTCACGTCGGCAGGTGAAGAGTTAACATTGTCTGCCGATAGTGATTCGATCATGGCATCGTGTACACATGGTCGCATCCACCGCGCACCCGTTTAAGGAGTGTTTCGCATTTGAAGATATTGAAGCAATCATCAGATATGATGAAAAAACCTCACTTGTGACTTTTGATATACTTTGAAGTAGAAATGACTGCTTAAGGCGGCACAGTTGCTCTGTTTAATAAACATGCTCCTCGATACGTCATTGTTTGATTACATCATCTTACCTTGTGCAGCATCGATTGGGATCCATTTAACAGTCGTTATATACCTGGAGCTCTTGCTCACGAACGCCAAATGTGAATGACTCGACAATTACATTTTTCTTGACCTTGATCGCCGCAAAGTTTATGGGATGGCAGGATTTGAATGGCGTTAGTACAACGTCATGATTGCCAAGGTCACCTTGAAATACTCTCCCCGAAATGGTCTGCACATCCTCGCGGGTTTGGAGCTAAAAAACTAGAGGGGTTTAGGTCTAAGAAGAGCAGGGCTGTGGACTGTCCCCGAAACGGTTAATTCAATTCAAGCACCCATAGAAATGTGGAACACTACCATAAAGGATTCTAAAGTTAAAGGGGGGGGGGGGGGGGCATCACTATGCATTGATATGATTACTGACTTAGGGTACTCTGATACCGGTAATACAACAAATATCACTTGTGTGTTTCCAGGCCTCACGACGAACCGGGCGGTCGATTTTGTCGGAATGTTACAAGCACAAGGGAAAACGTCGTTACATATTGACCCAATGCTAATTTTGAAACGAATAATGCACAGGCCTAACATGGCAGCTGGGGTACGTTATGTACCCAGAATTTAAGTACAACGAAGGCAACATATTGACCCCTTCGCTGACCTGCGGTGCCCCCGGCTGTACATACTGGGATGACGCGCCATAGCCAGGTCCACATTATACGTCAAATTGATAATCTCTCATGCTTCGGATGTTAAGTACAGCTTGGGGGCGACTGTGAATTTTTCACGACTGCAATCAAAGGATTTTGCCACGAGATGCTAAATGAGTTTCTGAGATGTTTTACGTCGTGATCTCCGCGGGGAACGATGGAGAAAGCCCCACGCGGCACGCAGGCCGCGGCCGATTGTTTGATTGATTGACTGATGAGTTGATTGATTGATTGTTTAGCCGGGGGCTGAAAGGTCCCACTCCTTACAGAAATAAGGGAGTTGGCTGTCGGTCGATCTCTCCGCGACTCGCAGATGAGGTGGGACACATCCATAACGTGGGATTCGACTTTCAGCTGCCTTTTTGCGATTCCCAGAAGGTGCAAGTCGGAAAAGGGCATTGGGCTGTCGGAAAAGTTAGCTGTTTTTCCTTGATGGATTGGCTTGCGGCCACAGAAGGGGATTCCCTAAGATGACCATGAGTGACTGACCCTTCACGCTGCTCAAGAATTCGGTCACCGCGGGCGCTGTTGTTAGTTAATTCGGTCACCGCGGGCACTGTTGTTAGTTAATTCGGTCACCGCGGGCGCTGTTGTTAGTTAATTCGGTCACCGCGGGCGCTGTTGTTAGTTAATTCGGTCACCGCGGGCGCTGTTGTTAGAATCATTACGGTGACTCCAGAAGGCGAGGTTCATACATATGAGCGAACATGTGATTCCGGCGACAAAGTGTTAAGAGCCGACGAGGGATTCCGGTGTGCCGTTGCGTGATTCCAGCGACAAAGTATCATGAGTTGATGTGGGATTCCGGCGTGCCGACGAGGCATTATTCGGTAACGATAGAGGGTGGGGGCTATGTGGTTAAGCTGCGTTGAGCCTTGCACCAGGCGGCTGTTAATTACTGGGCTAAGTTCCGAGGTACACGTGGGGTGCCCTGAATGGGGGACCCTGGATATTGAAGAATTTTCAAACGTAAATGGCCTGTTCTTTCCAAAATACAAACTGCCTGCCAGGTACCAGGGTATCAGTGTGTGTTTTTCCGCGGGCCGCGGATGAGAGCGGCAGACTCTCTCCCCTCCCCCCCCCCCCTCCAACTTCGGGCAGCATCGAACGTTAGCTATATGACGGTGCGTGGAAAGCAACAAGGTACAAATCACGTCTTTCCACCCCTCCACCAATGTGCAACCACTACGCTTGTTTCCGGGACAAAGATCGCACGTTAACCGCAATACACTGCAACGTCAATCGACGTCAATGACGTCAATCGGCCGAATTATGCAAACACGCTTAGAGGCATGAGGTTGACAATGACCAGGGTATGACGTCACCACCTGAAGTCCGCTCGGCAAGCTACTTTAGGACCAGCTGGAGCCGGACCAGCGATGAGCTGCGCGTCTTGTCCAAGAAGTAGGGCGCCTGCCATATCATGAGAGAATCCAAGTCCTCCAACTGCCTTGGCTGTACTCATACCGACGTCGCAGAGGAAACATGGTTGCGGCGTTCCAGCATATTTTTGCCGGTGGGCAAGTTACCAACAAGACACGGCTCGGAAAGACATGCCACACCGACAGGGGCGGATCTAGCCTGGAGTTGTATTTTTAGGGGGGGGGGGGCAACCGTTCGTCGCTAGCTGGCTGGTGTGGGATCCGAGGTCCAGTGCATGGTGCCGTTCGCGAGTACCTAGTAGGGACGCCATTCAAAACCGAAAAAAGCACCGAAATGCTTTTGAATCTTAAACAGAGGTTAAAACAAAACAGTTAAAACAGTTAAAGTTAAAACAGACGGTCAGTTGACGAAACTTTTATGAAGTTCTGGGATTTTTTGGGGGGGGAAACATACTTTCATTTGTTTGGGTGGGGGGCATGACCCCGTGCCCCCCCAGAATCCGCCTATGCGCACCGATCACATCCATAAAATGGCATTGTTCGAATGCCTGAGCGGGATCTCGAACAGACGGGGATTAACAGGCCGAGTTGCCTTTAAACTCCTGCAGTCGCGATTGGAAAATGTTGGTGATTTCAGACGTTAAACTTTATAGCTCGTTGCCGCAACTACTGACGTAAAGATCATGTTATGGACTGCTAACTAACGCTTTCTGTGGGTGGAGGTAAACAGGCCAACCAAGCAGAGAAGTCTTAGTTGCAGAACAAGCAATGGTCTGACGATATGAATCCACTTAACAAGTGATGACATGGAATACCAGCTACCGTGGGAATGCGTGAGGAATTGGTCGCAGTATTCACTGTTGTAAGATGGAAGTTTCGCTGTAACGCGTTTCTTATTTTGTGTGCACAAGACAGCTTCCCGTAGATCCTCAACGTTATTTTAATGAGTAACAGTTTCTACAGTCACCCCGAAGCCGACGCCGCACAGCCCCTCCGACGCTCGGGGGAAGGAGCACTCATTTTTCTATGCTGTTTGCATGACAAGCAAATATAAATAAAAGGAATAATTCTGCGGTGTAGGCAAGGCAAGAATGATGACGCCTCGGCATTCACTAGTTCCCTAGACGTTTCTACAAAGCGGACGCTAGTGTGCTTTTAACATTTTTATCCTCTCATCCGTTGTGTTTAATGCGCCAGTGATGCAATAAGCATTACATATATAGGTTAAGGGAATATATAATTCTGTATGACGGCGGTAATATCAAATTAAATATTAGGATTACCTACCTAAATTTTACTTGTACAATTACAGGAGTCAAGTGAAAAGTTTCCCAATAAGACGACTTTTGCAATATGACCTCCGCGTTTAACCGCACTTATGATCTTCTGTGACATCTGAGTATTAGTTTTTCGTCTATGGTTTCAGTTTCAGCTTGTAAAACAGTTTCAATGGTCGTGTGTGAACCCTTTTTGTTGACCACTTAGATGTGATAAAGTTTACCTGACTGTTTTTTTGTGTTAAATTGCAGTACTTTAGTGTCCCCTCTTTAACCTGGTACCTTAAGTCCGTGAACGTTACCCACGTGGGCTCATTCCGAAATCTGCCGGGCGGGAAGAGTCTGGCTGTGTTGGTGGTGCGGTTCGTGGAGATTGATTTCCCTCGGTGAAGCGACATAAGTCGCGGAGAGGCTTCTCATATCCATCATCAAACAGTGTCTAAGGGGGCAGCTTTATAACAGCACTTTTTCTACTGCACCGAAGTTAACGAAATGGTAAGGAACTATTTCGTGGAATGCACTGGACGTCCAGTCAGCAAAAAACTTCCTCCTTGCGTCCTCAAAGTTCCTCCAAACTAATCTGATCTTAGATTCTGCCTACACTGGTGTAGTTTTTGCATACATTTTACTTAGATTTTACCTATAGCAGATTCTTGTCAGTTTTAGAGATATTTTCAGTTTCAAACATTTTCCTAATATGTTAAGTGTGCATATCAGTGCAGCCAAGATTGTCTGATCCACATGTGGTGTATGTCAGGTTATAGAACATGGGCAGTTCAGCTCCAAGTAAACTTAGTTAAATATTGGTTAGAAATATGCAAAACTTTTTTTGGAAACATTGGAGGCATTCAGAACTAGGACATGTGATGAATTCCATCTTGAAAACTTCACGGCTTCATTATTTATACCTCCAAACATTTGTGGTGAATGTATCGCTGCACAGATTGACAGTAATATTCATCTTTACATCCATATCTGATAATGAGAGCTAAACTTGATGCTGCTCCAGCCAAAGCAGAAGTTAAACAATGTGTGTTTGAATGGTAGAAATGATATACAGACACTTTTTCATAAGAAGATTAGGGTGCTTGGTGCTAACCACTGTATTCTGATTGTGCCATGCAGCTGCTGTAGTTAACAAACCCTGTCAAGGTGTGCTCGATGCTTTTAGGTAAATATTTTGTACTGTTATGTGGGGAAAGCCAAAACAAGTGCTCAAAGCACAAGACTACAATAATTATTCTGAGAACTAAAAAAGGAATCATGTGAAAGTTTTGCATTGCTGCAGAACGGTTTTCATATAATGGCTTGCAAGGCTAAGGTGTTGGAAAAAGAGATCATTGATGGGCGTAGTGGGCTGAGGTATTGACCTAGCAAAATGGAACATTACCAACTGTGCAATCCTGTTCAGGCCAACTCTCCAGTTTTACCTTTTTATGGTGAGGCATTGTTCAAAAGCTAAAACTGTCCAACCTTTTGGAGCTACAGTTTTCTTTGTAGCTGTTCAGTACCATTATAATCATTGCTGCTGCCAGGGAGATACAAGGGATATTACCATCCAAATGGGCAGTGTGCGGCTGACTTAATTTGAAAAGGACAGTGTATACCTATTGCCTCTCCCCTGTCTGTCTGTGTTGTGAAGGAGATGAATCAAGGGTAGGGCAAATCAATGTTGTTTGGGACATTTTAGTTGATGCATGTGTCTGTTGTGGCACTAGTTTCTTTTTTAAAGATTTGATCCAGACTCTTTCAACAGGGGATTTCTGGGATCAGAGCTCACACAAAGCAGTGCTTGCACAAGTCCTGACCCCTACCATCCGATCATGCCGTCCCAGACAACAGCTGGAATTAGTGACAAAAGCTTAACATGGTGCCCGAATGCGAATGCTGGGCGATGTCCGTCTTGTCCTCTAAGGTCACCTGACTTTGCGTGATGCTGCCACTGGCCACAGGCCATACCTGTGAAGGGCAAATAGGGAGCATTTAAAGTGACAGAACTGACCTCGCCACAGGTGGGTTGATCGGAAGGCATATATATATATATCTATATATATATATATATATATATATATATATATATATATATATATATACATATAGATGATGGTTTATCTAAGAATTGTAGGAAATAGTCCCAAATTGGCTTTCAGTGGTCCAACTTCATCAGGTTCAAATACCACCCTTGTTATGTATGCATGTATGAAGCTTGTTTAACTTTGCCAGTGTTCCTCCTGGCTAATCCCATGTAATCTTCTCACATATCAAGTCCAGAGTATTGCAACATTATAGAAGGCTTTTGTTTCAGATCAGCGGACAGATGTCAAAGTTCAGTGGAAGGGCTGCTTTTCTTACAGTTGTCATTCATGATTATCATCAACCCCATGTGTCATGTGCTAGTTGATCAATTCTATGAAAGGATTGAGAGGTGGTATCAGTACCACAAATGGTTTAATTGTTCAGACTCATCCTCATTTGGTTTGAATCCTGGTGATCCCAGAGAGAATTGGTGCTGTGCTGCATATATGGCTGAAAGGCAGACAGCCTCCAGTCTTTCAGGACTCAGTAATGCCTCACTACAGCTGTAGAGTTAGCTGGCTGAAATGTCGTGTACTTACCAACACACCTGACAGAACAGTGGTCCAAACAATTTTTCCATCCATGATCTGGTTTGTTTTGGTCTGGGTGCATGTCAGACATTCAAAATGTGTCGCGGTCTGAGTGTAGAACAATGATCAACCCTTCCTGCGATCTGTTTGTCACTGGCTAATGGCCAAAGAACTTTCAGCGAATGTGTCATGAAAAATTATTGCTTCATGAAATACTTAAATTGACCACAGGCGGAGCCGGAGGTGAACCCCAAGGCGTACCCGTTGGCGGACGCCGCTCTCACTGCCAAGATCCTGAACCTGGTGCAGCAAGCTGCTAACTACAAGCAGCTGAAGAAGGGGGCGAACGAGGCGACCAAGGCGCTGAACCGTGGGCTGGCCGAGTTCATCGTGATGACAGCCGACGCCGAGCCGCTCGAGATCCTGCTTCACCTACCTCTGCTGTGCGAGGACAAGAACGTTCCCTATGTCTTCGTGCGCAGCAAGCAGGGTGAGCCGATGCTGATGTGAGGGAACTTACAGAAATGGAGATCACTTGCAGTGTGTTGATGGGAGTATTTTTTATGGCTGGGTGCATGCATGCACCCAGATTTAACCATGGTGGTTGTGCTTGTTTTACTTCACTCTCAACGGAGTATTTGGTGCTAGGCGCAAGTCGCTCATGACAATTAATGATAAAGTGGCTCAGGTCGTCGGCCGGTCGTTGGGGGTTTATGACGCACTCAGCTGCTGAGGCTATATGGCGTCGCCTGCCTCTCACCGTGGCAGGAAGGGCGGGCACCGCGGGGAATCGAACCCCGTACCTTTGGTTTCCCAGACGCGCAGTGGTTGACGCAGGCGCGTTAACCACTGCACTACCGACACCCCTGGCTCAGATGGGAGGTTCGATCCCTGACTTATGACCGGTACTCAGGCCATTATTGAACTCTGACCTGTGCCGCAATCCTGCTGGCGTGGTATTGGTTGGCCTAACACTGAGTTCTGATGCCTCTGACACCGTCAATGCTCTGCCCGATTGGTGGACTGTGCCCTGACCTGTGACCCCTGCCTGACCCTGTGACCCGTGTCGCCAGCGCTGGGTCGCGCCTGCGGCGTGTCCCGTGCCGTCATCGCCTGTGCGGTCACCGTCGACGAAGGCTCGCAGCTCAAGCCGCAGATCCAGAGTCTCCACCTGGAGATTGAGAAGCTGCTCATCTAGGCGGCCGGCCCGCCGCCGCCGCCGCCCGGTCGGCTGACTGTGACGTCATCGGAGACCGGCGGGTTTCTGGTGACGTCACTGGATGACGTCTGACGTGGCACGCGGCGTCCCGTCACAGGTGTTTGCGAAGCTTTTGTGGTCGGATGTGTCATTTCGTCGGCTCCGATGTTGTATCGACCAGAACTTCATATTGCGTTGTTTCATTTCATCGCGCCTGTTTGAACGATCCCGCGTCTCTATATGGCGTCGCCGACTGTTCTGATGACCACCAACTGTCAGGGAGTTGTCTGTTAACCGCGCGGCGGGGTGCTGTTTTGAGCTATTCCAAATGATGGGAAGGAAATCCATCATAGCGCCAGGAGTGATTTTTTTGACAAATACACGACACATTGGCATAACGGCTTGCGTCCATCTTGGGGGACAGACCAGGAGCGAACATGATGAATTGGACACCGGGGAGCGAGGCCTGCGACAGAGTTTCCTAGTCATCCAAATATATTGTGGGTTATTGAGTTTGTGTAGAGTGCGTTCTGGCACATTGCAGATCGTCCAGTACTGTTGCAACATTGTGGATCGGCCAGTGCCGTTGCAACATTGTAGATCGTCCGGTACTGCCGCATTTACTGCATTTACCTAGTGCGACGCGGCGGTCTCAGTGCTTTGCATCACTAAACTAGTTAATATAACGTTCCAGATATTACGTTGCTCTGCGCGAGACGTTTTCGTAGATCTCGTCTTCATAAAGGGCTCCGTCGGCGTCAGGTATTGCGAAACATGCAAGACAGGATGCTAGCGGGAATGCCGATGTGATGCCAATCCAGACGTGTGGGGGTGAGCGTGTAGCAGCGCCGGGGCCCCTGCGTGTTGCCTGGCAGCGGTTTTAAACGGGCTATGTAGGTGAAGCGATTGAGGTGGGGGACGCCGAGGCACGGGCCCCACCCCTATCAAAGTTTTGTTCGCACATAGACACTTGAAGATTTCTTGAAAATTGGAGAATCGAAATGAACACCGAAAACTAACCTAAGTGCAAACCGGTCGTGCTATAACAGTGTCATGAAAGAAACTAAGCGTTTATGTTGCGCGTGTGATGCTATTTGTTTGCAATGAATAGAGCTGCACCCCTTCCCCCTGGGAAATCCCGCTCACACCCCGGATGATTGCAATGCGTTGGCGCGGATTGTCAGTCACATATTGAATATTCCATGAGGGAAGTGTTTCACATTTGCATGGGGTATTGAACCGAAATAGACCTATTGAAGATCATGCAGTGCAGTTTGCAGCCATACCCTTTTAAATTTAAGAATATTGTTGGTCCCGAATATCACCCTGAATACACATGTAAATCTAGTGCCGACATGAACGCTTTTTATATCAACGTAGACACCTTCTGAGGGTCGGTGAGGAGAAAATCAGAGGAAAAAGTACGGGAAGACAATATTGACACTCTGAAGACATTTGACTGCGCTGCGTTTCTTGCATGCATTTAAATGGTCCTCCACGACGCTCGGCATGTATCCGGGGTTGTATCTGTAAAATTAGGGTGGTAACTTGCACGTAAACGATATTTTCGAAGACAGCACCCAGGTGGGAAGGGTAACAAGCGTTTTTTCTCTGGCCTCGTTTATGCTTATTTCTATTGCAGATGTGTAGCCGAATAGTTCAGAAATAGAAACACTGACTTGATCACATTTTCCCACACCTGGGAGTTGCTAATCTTTTCATTATGTGAATAATGAAATAGCGGTATACGTCAGCCAACCATTCAGTGATGTTAACTATGTAGGTGACCTTAATGACAAAAGCAATGTTTAATCAACTTATAACTGACCATTGCTCAGCATTTGCTGAAGGGACATCATGCAGGAAACTTTGGCTCTGCAGATATGCTGATATACAGAATATCATTTATATGTATATGTCTTGCCTGAGATAGAATGATGGGTACTGTTGCCAACTCCCCATCCTGTGGCTGTGGAAATCGCTTCTTTCTTTAACAGATAAGTTGAAGTCCCTTTGAATAGATGGATTTCTGGGATGAGAGCCTATGTAAAGCATTGTTTGCCATATGAACCCTGACTACACCATGTAATTATGAAATTTTAGGCCAGCATCATAGTTTGGTGGCTAAAGCTTAACATGTGCCCGGGTGGCCAGCTAGATACCCTTCACTCGGGTGGGGGGTCGGTTTGACCCCCTGATATCTCGGGAAGTAAGAGAGCTAGACACCAAATTTGCAGGATATGTTGATCTGTATGTGAACTCAGGTCAAAATTTGAGGTTTGCAGGTCATGACTTTTGGGTCAAATCGGGTCAAACAAGGTCAAGTTCCTGGTTGGTTTCCAAAGTATCTCCACAATCCAGCTATCTGTTTCTAAGCAAATAGCCACATGCTCATTCAAGGTCAGTAACCTTTTTGACCTTTTGAAGGTCATGGTGACCAAAATCATACAAAACTGTTCCAAGTGTTGCATGTGGATAAGCGACAATGATTATGCTGGGCAGTATGTCTCAAAAGAAGAAAAATGTTGACTGGGGTCATTTTAGCTCAATGACCTATTCTGACCTGTAAGAAGTCCATGGACAATGTATAATGTGGTTTCTGTGTTCAGTAAATTTGAAATGAGCACCAGAAAGTACCCCAAACAGCAAGCCCTAGATTGATAAACGGGTTGGTTTTGAGCTTGGTCTGGCTTTCATACCTGACCTTAGGTCAAGATAATTTGCTCATTCAATATTTGCATTGCCTAGTAAAGCATCTCAGAGATGTGTGACCTTGTCTAACTCTCCATCATTGCATCAGATTGAACGATTCCCTAGAACTTGTCTTCTCTGAAACCCTAGCTTGGCTCTGACCTGCCATAGGTCAACAACCTTACAAGGCCACAAGGTCACATCTAATTTTTTGTACCAAACAATCTGCTATTCAGTTGTCTACAGCTAAGCGAAATTTGGCGCGGCTGTGCCGCGCCGCTCAGAAACCATTCTGGAAAAAACCTTTGGGAGGCTCAATTTGACCCCCCACCGAGCACGTGTTAATGTGCCCCAGTGCTTGGCAAGATCAGTGTTTGCCTAGCCATAAGTTGTATGCTAGTGGGAAGAACCCATTTTGGTCACATCAGCCATGAAAATACCCTGTTTCTGTTTGTACACCTTTGTTCTTCCTGTGCAATGGTGTGTGATGGTGGTGATGTCCAGTTTTGAGGGGGTGGTTAGGAAGCAAATATATTTTATAGCCACAGCAGGATTTTTTCCAACCCATCCTGGTGATGTGTTTGGCATGCTGCAATATATTTCAAGATGATGTGTTGAATGTATGCTCATTGATTGTCTTAGCTAATTTGCAGGTGAATATAACTAAAAGCAGCAATCTGCCTGTGTAATGTCTTGTGGTTATTTTACAGCCACAACACTGCCCAGCCATGTCAGAATGTTCAGTACTAGAGGCTGCCTTACGGGTGAGTTCTGCAGCTATGAGCTGATCAGTCTTTGGTGTATGTGACACATGAGTTGATGGTTTGTAGTAATGCCAGACTCACACAAATGCATCTGATTCTGCAATGCTCTGGGAAGTTAAGCTACCATTTTATTGCATGTTAAGGTTTTCAATAGGTACCTAACAGTTCACAGCAAATGGTCTCCTTGCTTGCTTATGATGCTGCCTTTGGCTTTACATTCTCTCATGTCACCAGCTTTCACAGCGCTGTAATGCTGCGGAAGTGACTGGCTCAGTTTTTTCTCTCATGTAGTTTTTGTCGTGTCTCTCAAAATGGAGTGTGGGTTTGTTTGTTTGGGGCTCCCACATTTCTCAACCTGGACAGTGTTTGTTACTGGACGAATTTGAAGCATGTATATTTGGTTTTAACATCTTGCACTTATGGATATTTCCATTTTGTATGCCATTTTATGTGCAACTTTTTCCACATTGCCCAATAAGCCACCCTTATTGCACTGTTGAATGAGAGAGATTTTCCATTGCCACTCCTCCAGCTAGTTTTGAATATGTTTCAGCACAACCCGCTTTTTTTCCTGGCGGCTCCAAACACACTGAAGAAGCGAACAGAGGCAAATTCAGAACCCAAGTAAGCTGCCGTCGATCAATCCGCTGTACGGAATCTCCGTAGCATATGTATTTCATAAACGTAACACCTGTTAACAAGCCGTTGATGCCTGTAGCTAGTTTAAGTATTTACTTTTGCGTATAAAATCACCGGTTATATACGTTGCGCGATGGTATTTTTGTGTCGACCGTGCCCGATGGTTTAGCGGACGCACCACCGCCAGCGCGGAGCCCGATCCGCAACAGTCCCCGGTCACTTGTGCGTGTCTGACCTCTGCGCTGCGTCCAGGGCAGCCTCGGCGGCGACCAGCGGCGGCTCCGGGCCGCTGGACGCCCCTGCGACGCCGGAGGACCGACTGAGCGGCGCGGTCAGCCCCAGCGCGCGTGAGTTCGCCCCCGCCCGCCGCCACCCGCCGCCGCCTGTCGGCCCCCGCACGGCACAACGGTCCGCGCCGGGTGTGGAGGCGTGGCCTGCCGCCCGGCCGTGACCCCGGCAGCGGCGCTGGCCTCGTGACCAGCGTCGTCCATGACCGTTGGTCTTCATTCATGACCGTTGGTCTTCGAGGCAGACCAAAACTGTTGGAGTAGGACACGCAGAGGGCGATGAGTGGACATGACTTTACCGCGCAATTACAATGCACCATGTTAGGACATTTGCTAGCACTATCGAACTTGTGCCCAGCTGCCATGCCTTTCAGACAAGCGTCAAATACTAATTTCCCGCACCCAGGTGGTTCAGGAATGTTCACGCTCGAGGACCATTGCTGTATTTGTATTCGCCAGCTGTACGCACCCGACTGTCGTGAGCGGCGGTGGTTTGCGAAATTGCACTACGTTAAATAGCGCAGAGATTAGAAAAGAATAGACTCGAGTTGGCTGTGGGGATAACTGTAGCGAACAGGATAGACTTCGGCTCGAGTTGACCACTGGTCGCGTCCCGTGTTGTCGGGGTCGCTCGCGATGCGTGACGTCACATTACAGGACGCCCCGGTCGTCGATCGTGGAGCAGAGTGGCGCCGTCGTTAAACGGTCGCCTTGTCCGGCGAAAGCGTTCACGAGCTCCAGTCCGAGTCCTCTAGTGGTGGCCTTCACCTGCTCTCACGAACCCTTGGCGCGTCGCTCGCGGTCGGCGGCGACGTTGGCTCATCAGCAGACTTCGCAGGCACACCATCACGTGCCTGGAGCGCTCTGTTGACGCTCTGTGCTCGTTGTGCAGGCTTCGCAGGCGCACCACCACGTGCCTGGAGCGCTCTGTTGACGCTCTGCGCTCGTTGTGCAGGAGTCCAGGCGCCCAGACTCTCCTCGTCGAAGGCGCTCAGTCGACACGAGCGCAGGCGGCGGAAGCTGCAGGCCCTGCTGGCGGTGGTGCTGCACAATGACAGGACGCGGGATGGAGGCAAGGTGGGACTGCCCGTTCGCCATGAATGGCTATAATTAGGACTTATGAACGCCACTACTTCATGGCTGTGTAGAGCCCAGCTGAACTCGATTGCTGTATGGCGGTGGCCTGGTTTTAATATGCAAACATTCCGATCATCCAGTAACACCACGGGATGGGGAATACCTCTCCCAAAAGGAACAGCGTGAGGAGTTTTTGGAACAAAATAATACACACGCCAAGGACGAAAATCCAGGCTTTGATACAGTCTGGCACACAGTATGGTGTGTCACCTGAGTCTACGGTGACCACATCTTGCGCTGATGTTTAAATGCGGCGACAGGGAGCGGCCTCCGGCGAGCACGAGTGTCGGGCGGGAAAGCGGCCCCCGACGGCAGGCTCCTCGGCGGCAGACACGACACAGGTAGGCATTGTGACGTCACCGGCGCGAGAAAGGAAGCTGTGACGTCACGGACGAGTCCACGAGCTGTGAAACCACGGATAAGAAGGATAGTTGTGACTTCAGAAGTGCAATGGGCTCACAATTCTGCTTGCTTTTCACATGAGGACTGCACAGTATGCGAGCATTCTCCAAATGGTTGTTTCGATCCTTTCATTGGACGCTGCCGACTCCAGACCAGCAGTGCCACTGTTGTTTCCCTGTTGTGTCACCAATATTATCTCCCCACTGTGCCGTGACCACCTGGACAATACCTGCCACGGGACCAGAAGCCGCCGCCTCGCTACGGTCGAAACGAAGGCCGGCAGCGTTAGTTGGCAGCCTTGTGGACTTGGACGCGAATATCTCATATATGTGTGCCGATTGGGTGCTTTTAAGTAGCCCTTCTAGCTGTATCCCGAACGAGAAGCTGTTAGGGATGGAAATGCTAGGGAAAGTTAATGCATATATATATATATATATATATATATATATATATATGCGATGAGGAGTGCATGCTAGTCGGAAATCTCTTTGGAAAGGGTTTTCAACGCCTCCTAGGCCCCGCGCCCACGTGACAGCACTGTGCGCCTGTCGGCTCCTGCTTGCCGTCAGCAGCGCCGTCTGACCGCTGTTCCAGGCGGAGCCGTCGGACGAGATCAGCGCCGACGACTACCAGGCGATGCGCACCTCGCTGCGGCGGAAGCGGAGGAAGGAGGTGAACGGCGGCATGGCTCAAAAAGTCACTCCCGTGGCTGTGTATCGGACTGACGCTGCGACTTGCCCATGATAGTTGACCCCTTCATCGACCCGATTGGAGCTAATGGCCGGACCTACGAGAAGGACCCAGTTCATAGGCACAGCCAGCACTGCAGCGCTACGAGTGTCAAATCCGTTGTGTTTCTGGGTTCCGGGTTGCGTTTGCGACCTGACCCGGTGACCTGATCCGTTGGTGACCTGACCCGGTGACCTGTTCCGTTCATGACCTGACCCGGTGACCTGTCCCGTTGGTGACCTGATCCGGTGACCTGTTCCGTTGGTTACCTGACCCGGTGACCTGTCCCGTTGGTGACCTGACCCGGCGACCTGTTCCGTTGATGACCTGACCCTGTGACCTGTTCCGTTGGTGACCTGACCCCGTGACCTGTTCCGTTGCAGCGGTGTCCGGAGTTCCAGCTCTCCTCCACGGGCGACCACGCCTCCCTGCTAATGGCCGCCCACAGCAGGACCCCCATCTTCATGCGGGACGTGCAGACGCTGCTGTTAAACGCGGTCGTGCCGGACCACGCGCCCTGGCCCACCAGGTCCGTACCACCGAGACGTCCCGATGGGGGCTCAAACATGCCTCTGACGCGGGGACGGGGTAGGCATGCGTGCGCTCTGGACCACCAGGTCCGCACTGGATCTGGACCTCCCGGACTCGGGACCCGGGACCTCCCGGACTGGACCCGGGACCTCCCGATAGGGACTCAACCACACCTCTAACGAGGAGACCGGGCGGGCCTGCGCGCCCTAGCCCACCATGTCCGTACTGTCGAGACGTCCTGATAGGGACTCAGGCATACGTCTGACGCGGTGACCGGGCAGGCGTGCGCCGCGCGTGCTCGGTTTGCAAGCTCGTTACTGCATACTACAAGGCGTAAAATGATTTCCAGCGTGGGATGGTGTCTCTGAGCTTGCGGAAACCTGCACAGTCGATCCCGTGTGTAATGAAGCATGACACTCGTTCTTAGAGACGTTGTAACATAGCATGATATGGACATCTCTGATAATGATATCGCACCACAACCGAGCCCTAAACGCGGTTCGTTTGGCGCCCTTGTTCCTTCAAGCATCACCTCGGCCACCATTTCCCTCCACGTGGTGTGACGTGCCGCTCCTGCGCACCGACAGGTGGTGCAACCTACTGAACGCGGACCGGATCTCCCGCACGGTGGCCATGGTGGTGGACGGCCTCTCCCTGCGTGACCTCCAGCTACACCAGGACCTGATGAAGTCCACGCTGACCCTCTTCCCGCATCAGGTACGGCGTGGACACGCCTCCGACCCATCCCCCCATCGGACTCTAGGGGGCGTCGCAGCTGCGCTGCCTTATTTGTGTATCGCTTTTTCATACCAATGGATGTAATCAGCTTTCAAATATGTATTCACAAAGATGATGATAGCAGTGAGTGCACTTGAAGTATGTTGATTGATGATGATTGTATGTTGATTTCACTCTCTACACTGTCGTTCCGGTAGGGGTTTGGCTGCCATGTTGCCCGCCTTGACCCGTGGTGCTGACCCCAGGCACGTGACTGATGAGGTGCGATGCGACACGAGGTGCCGAGAGACACAGCTACCATTCACCGCTCTGTTCAGGTAGCGATGGCGGGGCACGATCCTGACGGTTGACGCGAGATGGCGCTGCCGCAGACGGAGCTGATCTCGCCGGCCCACTACGGCACCAGCGTAGCCGAGGAGATCCTGAACGTGCCGCTCAGCATGACGCAGAAGCACCGGCTCGTTCAGCGTGAGCAGCATAGTACACCCCAGCGCTCGGGCCTGGCGTGCCACTACCCATCATCGGCATGTAGAAACCCCCCGGCCTCTCCGGTCCCGATAACATCACGGGATGGGGCTTGAGTGGCTGTGGAGGTGCTCGCGATCGGCACATTTGGGCTCGATTCCAGCCAGAGGGAGCTGCCTCTGTCCCACCTCCACACGAGCATGGCGACACTTAGGGTTCGCTGATACATGGGGCGTGACCGGAGGCGTCCCACCGACCGTGAGGTCATCCAATGACTGATCACGTCCTGCCGTCCGCCGCGATACATGGGGCGTGACTGGAAGCGTCCCACCGACCGTGAGGTCATCCGATGACTGATCACGTCCCGCCGTCCGCCGCCACAGAGCTGGGGAGTCTGGACGGAGCCGTGCAGGCGGGCCTCATCCACCGGCAGTGGGGCGACACCAGCGCCCCTGGCGGCGGCGGCAGCGATCTGCCCCAGGCGCTGCCGCAGCCGGCGGCCATTGGGCGCACGGCGCTGCTGCTGGACATCTCGCAGCTGATGGAGGAGGGCTACCCGCTGCCTGGCGCCGGCCTCTACAGCAAGGCCTTCCGCGGATTCGTGCCCACCAAGGACAAGTACAAGCCGGTTAGTCTGGGGCTGGAGTGGGAGGGACACTTTGAGAGTGGGATGATTTGGTTTAGTGGGTGACATTCCGGCGGATGGTAACTATTGCAATGCCTCAGAAAATGTCTGAAGATTTAGGAAGATGCAGACGTCACAGGTGCCCCGAGACGTGGATGTGCTCTCGTGGCAAGGTTGTGTTCGAGATGGTAGGAAATGGGGAGGGCACGTTGCCGTCGGCGGTAGCCAGTTATCACTTGAGAGACGCAAGCAGCAGACATTGGGGGTTCGGTTTTGCTGTGCAGTTGTGCGTGTCACGCTCTTGACATCGACACGATTTGGCCAGGTAGAAGGACGTCGGCTGACGAGGTCTGCGCCGATCGTTTGCTTCGTCCTCACAAGACCGACGTCGCTGACCTGGAGACTGCGATCACACGAACGCGTCTGAAGCAACGGCGTCGTAATCAAACCCTCTCGCTCAGAGCAGCGTGTCGCTGAGGCGCCAGCCGGCCGCTGGGTTCCGTGCCGTGACGGCCCGCGCTGCCCACCCCAGGTCACCGACGACTCGCCGATGTTCGCCGTAGACTGCGAGATGTGCCTGACGCGCGAGGGCAGCGAGCTCACCAGCATCTCGGTGCTGAGCGAAGCCGAGGAGCTGGTGTACGGCACGCTGGTGCGGCCCGACAACCCCATCACCGACTACCTCACCCGCTACTCGGGCATCACCGCCGAGCGGCTCGAGGTCAGCCGCCGGCCAGCTGTGGAGGGGGGAGGGGCTGGCAGCGCCCTATGGTGGACCGCACCGCCTCTGCGGCTGGGGGGGGGGGGGGGAGGGGGGGGGGGGGGGGCGAGGCGTGCCGCGCTGTGGGTCCAGAGGCGAGGGGAGGGGCGGGCAGCGCCCTGTCGTGGACCGCGCCGCCTCTGCGGCTGTGGGGGCTGCGGCGCGCGCCGCGCTGTGGGTCCAGAGGCGAGGGGAAGGGCGGGCAGCGCCCCGTCGTGGACCGCACCGCCTCTGCGGCTGGGGGGGGGGGGGGGGGGGCTGCGGGGCGTGCCGCGCTGTGGGTCCAGAGGCGAGGGGAGGGGCGGGCAGTGCCCTGTCGTGGACCGCGCCGCCTCTGCGGCTGTGGGGGCTGCGGCACGCGGCGTCCCGGGATCATGTGTGCTTAAGACGTGGCCACCGGCTGTTTTTCCAGAGGGACGTAGGTGCGCTTGTGCACGCGTATTCCGTAAATTCACTGCTTCGCCGTAAAACAAGAACAAAAGCATTTGGGAGCACAAAACATGACATGCACACACCTATAGTTTAGTTTAGACCAACAAGAGAATAATGTGACTAAATACATCTCATTTGGTGGGTATTTCGAAACAGAAGAGCGTCACTGTAACAGATGAACACGAATGCAACGAATACTTTGGAACGAACATCTGTGAACATGTTAATAACGCAATCCTTGCAACCATGTGCGATTTGCCACACTATGATGTTAGTCGACCTTGTTCAATGTTTTCATGGTCGCGACGATTGCATTGTTGTATTTACTGCCTTCCACCAACGGCGCGGCTCTTGGGTGACGGCCAATCACCGGGCTTGCCTTACATCAGCTACGATAACATTCCGTGGAACTAATCCTGTTTGCCCTCCTTCGCCGCCGCAGGGCGTGACCACGAGACTGGAGGACGTACAGCGCGACCTGCGGCGCCTGCTGCCGGCTGACGCCATTCTCATCGGCCAGAGCTTTAACAATGACCTGCGCGCGCTCCAGGTGAACTTCTTGACGGAGGTCGGGGCAGGTCAGGGGTGCCCCCAGGTGAACATCTGGATGGTGGTGGGGGCGGGTTAGGATGCTCCCCAGGTGGACATCTGGGCGGAGGTCGGGGCAGGTCTGGGGTGCCCTAGGTGAACATCTGGATGGTGGTGGGGGCGGGTCAGGATGGCCTCCAGGTGAACATCCGGGCTGAGATCGAGACAGGTCAGGGGTGCCGGGTCAGCCCCCCCCCCCAGATTCGTTGAGGACCGGCTAAAATCAGGTTGGGGTTATCCGATTATGAAAATATATGTGGGCTCAGGAGACCAGCTCGGACCATTTAATTGATTGAGCTTGAGTCCTTGCTCAGACCGGTGTGTGATATTCGGCCACTTGAGCGGTAGGGGGAGCGATTGTTCATCCTATCGCACCCCGACCCGCGGTGTTCTGGCTGTTGCTCCTCCCCTGACTCAAAATTGGCCAATCAGCATCGAGCCGGGCGGCGGTCGACCCGAAATCAAGGCGCCTCCGGCTCGACAGCTGGGACGGGCAGGACAGACGGCGTGGCTCGGGGTGTCGGAGGGCGAGGGATTACCAGCCAACGGATTGTGTGAGACTGGAGACCACTGGGGAGCTAGAGCTCCGGCGGCATCAAGTTATATTTACCTCTTGCGCACACTACTGAGTGCATTTTGGGACGCTGGCTCAGACTTGTACGCTGCGCTTCTTTGCTGCTGACATTCTTGAGCGCAGAGCAAGCTGCAACCCGCGGGAGGCGCAGCGTAGAGCGGCGGGAGATGGCCGTGCTCCTTCTGGCCGCAGCGTAGCGATCTGGCTTTTGCCAGCGAAGCGGAGCAGACTTTTGTCCTTGCTCATAAAGGTTTACGAGCAGATGCCACGCCCCTGCAGGGCTATACAACCGGTTCTGAAGCGTTTGCGCCGCTTACGCCTCTATCCCGTCGGGCCGCAGGGTGTGTGCCGTTCATCACCGTGACGTCATCAAAGGCGGCTGCAAAGTCAATACGCAGCAGAGATTGCAGCTCGTTGCTGGCGACGGGTACTCATCCAAGGCAGCTGTTCTGTCATGGGCTGCGGGATGGTGAAGTTGGCGGTGTTGTGGAGGACAGTCATCTTCAAAACAGGGGTTGCGGCGTGGCCGGACCGTGTCTTGTGACGTCACGTAGCCGGAGGTACGCTGACGCTGACAGGGGCGCACCCGTAGTGACGTCACCGCCTTCCCCTGCCAGATGATGCACCCGTACATCATTGACACCAGCGTCATCTTCAACATCACGGGCGTGCGCCACCGCAAGACCAAGCTGTCGCTGCTCTCCTACATGTTTCTTGGCGAGACCATCCAGGTGAGGTCCTCCACCCCTCCAAACGCCCGATACAGGTGAGGTCCTCCACCCCTCCAAACGCCCGATACAGGTGAGGTCCTCCACCCCTCCAAACGCCCGATACAGGTGAGGTCCTCCACCCCGCCAAACGCCCGATACAGGTGAGGTCCTCCACCCCGCCAAACGCCCGATACAGGTGAGGTCCTCCACCCGCCAAACACCCGATACAGGTGAGGTCCTCCACCCGCCAAACGCCCGATACAGGTGAGGTCCTCCACCCCGCCAAACGCCCGCCACCGTCAGACAATCGAGGCGACAACACGAGAGAAATCCTTCGGCCCGAGTCCAACGGAGCGCCGCCCGCGTGCTGTCAGCGTCCCGTGCCGGTCCCCACCGCAGCGCCACTTCTAATCGCCTCCGTCGCCACAGCACAGCGCTCCTCCCCCCACACACATTACAGAGCCCCTCCTCTCCCCTCCCCCTCCAGAACGACGAGACGGGCCACGACGCCACCGAGGACGCGCTCGCCTCCCTGCGCCTGGTGCAGCGCAAGCTGGCGCGCGGCTATGCCTACGGCGACGCCGCGCAGGGCGGCTACGTGCCGGCCATGAACGGCACCGGCCCGGAGCCGGCCGACGACGGCGCCCTGCCCGCCGCCGTCAATATGGACGGCTACTACACCAGCCTGCTCAGCCGCATGGACGAGGTCGGCGTCACCAGTGAGTGAGCCGGGGATGGGAGGGGAGAGGGGGTTATGGACGGCTACTGGAACACCCCACGGTCGTGTTGACTACTTTGCAGAACCGTGCGAGCGCCGGTATTATATATATATATATATATATATATATATATATGCATGTTTGCATGCATGCATGAAGGTATGTGTGTGTATTCATACATGCGTGTGTGTATTATACATACATACGTATATATATATATATATAGTGTGTGTGTATGCATGTGCACATGCCTGTATGTATGAGTGTGCATGAGAGCTGGTATGCACATCCTGGTGGTCTGCGAGCATCAGAATGTTATTGTGAACATCGAATGCATATAATCTCGTCCTTTTGGTACGTGCAGTGCCTTCAATGAGCAGAGCTTGCCAAGTTGAGACCATTAGCATGTGTCGAGTCAGTGCGCTCCTGATATGGCGACAGTATCAGTTTGTCCATCTGGAAGTATGCCGTCCACTCTGCTGATCCGCATGAGCAACGATCCTTTTGACGAGGAAGCCGATTCCATACCGTGTATCGCTGCCGCTCGCTTATCCTGTCGGTCGGCTCACCGATGTGGGCTTGAGTTATGGGCGGCTGCTATCTCCCCCGCTGTTCGGCCCGCCTGCATGCACCTGCCGATCTCGCCAGCGCCGGTCACGGTCGGCTGTCATGGGCGGGCTCCGTCTGCTGCCGCCGCCGGCTCTTGCATGGCCGTGAACTCCGGATGAGATGGTCGTCAGATTGGGGTTATGGGCGGCTACTGCCTGCTTAACTGCACGGAGGAGCGGGTCGTCATCAGTGCGTGCTGTTTATGCTATGTCACCAGCTCCGACTCCGAAAACGCGGCGCGATTACCGCACGCGTTTTTCACAGCATCATTGGAACAGAATGACACGGCATTCGGTCAGCCTTGTGACACACCACGCTTCGTAACTTCAGCGAAACCTCTCGCCGCCTTCTGCTCCGCCGCGTCGCGTCTGTCGCGCGCGCCGCTTCCGCCGCCCGGGAGTGCCTGACGCCCCTTCTGGCGGCAGCTGCGATCGTGGCATCTGGTCCGGGCGCCGACATCTACCGCGTGGCCTGCGAGACCACCAATCACCCGTCCCTGACGCTCAAGCAGGCGCCCAGCAACCGGCAGGTGGGTGCGCTGCTTGCTGCTGGCCTTGGGTCTGCGCCGCCGCCGCCGCCGCCGTCGTCAGCTGTGCTGCGGCGCCTCGTAAAGCTACATGGTGTCATCAGTCCTTGTGGACGCATAATCGCGCTGGGTGTACACCAAGACGAGCTGTATTCGAGTGATTGCGCTGTTGAATAAAAGATGGTTGCGTGGGCCATAAGACCGAGCGGTCGGCGCGGTGCAGAGTGCAGAGCGTCGTTACATCGGCGGCATGCCAATTTATATATATATATATATATATATATATATATATATATATATATATATATTTCCGATCAGACAGTATTATAAAGTGGAACGGGGACTGCAGAATGGAAGGTTCATTGCAGTGGTCAGGATGAGAGGCCAGGCGTCACGATCGGACGTCGCGAGATCAGGAGCACAGGAGCGTCCCTCTGTGCCTGCCCCCCCCCCTCTAGGCCGCGAGCCCAGGAGCAAAGGAGCTCCCTCTGACCCCTCTCCGCGCCGCGAGCAGCACAGGAGCGTTCCTCAGACACCCCGCCCCCTCCCCGCGCCGCGAGCAGCACAGGAGCGTTCCTCTGACGCCCCCCCCCCCCCTCTCCTCTCCGCGAGCGTAGGAGCGTCCCTCTGACCCTCCCCCTCCGCGCCGTGAGCAGGAACACAGGAGCACCCCTCTGATGGCCCCCCTTCCCCCTCTACGCCGTGAGCCCAGGAGCGCAGGAGCTCCCTCTGACCCCCTCCCCGCGCCGCGAGCAGCACAGGAGCGTTCCTCTGGCGCCCCCTCCCCCCCTCCGCGCCACGAGCAGGAAGACGAGAGCACCCCTCTGACCCCTCTCCGCGCCGCGAACAGCACAGGAGCGTTCCTCTGACGCCCCCCCCCCCCTCCGCGCCGCGAGCAGGAACACAAGAGCACCCTTCTGACCCCCGTCCGCGCGCGAGCACAGGAGCACCCCTCTGACCCCCCCCCCTCCCTCCCCGCCCCGGCAGGCGTGCGACCAGGCGGGCGCGGCCCTGGCTTCGGCCGACCTCACGTTCTGCCACCTGGAGCTGCGCGACCGGCTGCACTGGTCGCTGTCGGAGGAGCAGGCACGCCGCCACCTCCGCAAGCTGGACAAGCGTCTGCGCCGGCTGTACCGGGCGGCACCGCCGCACACGCTGCTGACGGTCGTGTGCGCCGGTGCCGGAGGCCAGACCGGTCACGTGGAGAACGGCGTTTGTCTGACGGCTGTCAAACAGGTGAGCCTTGGCGGGTGGCCAACGCGGGTGGTCGGGTCTGAGGTGAGTGTGACAGGTGGGTGTTGGGGTGGGGCTCTGTGGGTGGATTTTCTTCTGATGATCTTCCCAGGGGCTTTGCGCTGATTTAGACCACTTTCCGACGAGGTTAGCAGACTGACAAGTGACTTTCGACAAACACCATTTGACGCGATACTTATGTTTGGGACATTTGACACGGGGGCGTGGCGATGAAGACTGCCGGTTAACGCATGTTGCACCCACCCGGAGGGGAGCGAATGACAGACGCTCTGTTGGCGTGCCAGACCCTCTGTTGGCGTAGCAAACACTCCGTAGGCATGCCAGACGTTCTGTGGTCGGGACAGACGCTCTTTGGGCGGATGACAGACGCTCCGTGGACGTGACAGACGCTCCGTGGGCGTGACAGACGCTCTGTGGACGTGACAGACGCTCTGCTGGCGTAACAAACGCTATGTGGGCGTGACAGACGCTCTTTTGGCGGATGACAGACGCCCTGTGGGCGTGACAGACGCTCTTCTGGCGTAACAGAGGCTCTGTGGGCGTGACAGACGCTCTGCTGGCGTAACAGGCGCTCTGTGGACGTGACAGACGCTCTGTGGGCGTGGCAGACTTTCTGTGGGCGTGACAGATGCTCTGCTGGCGTGACAGACGCTCTATGGACGTGACAGACGCTCTGTGGACGTGACAGACGCTCTGTGGACGTGACAGATGCTCTGTGGGCGTGACAGACGCTCTGTTGGCCGTCGATCATGCCTCGTCATGTCATGCCATGTCCCCTGTTCTTGAGTGAGTGCCTCTAACATGCACGCCGCACGGTATCCGTCAGTCTGGAGGTTTCCGAAGTTAACAAACCCAATACCTCTTTGAGGGCGGCACGACCACCGCAGGGTGTCCCGCTCTTTAGGATAGTTAAGCGCGCCTCCTCGCGCAGGGAACCACGATACTGCCGACTTCCCGTTCAATTATCGCAATGTGCGTCCTTCAGATATGCGTGGTGGGAAGGTATGGAAGTGGTGTCACGCGCTTAGCTGCGTTTTCGGCGAGATGATTTGTGCGAGCGGCTGTTAGTCAGCTCTGTTACAATAGCCGCCCTTCACGACTGGCTGCTGTGGCGCCTCTCCGCAATGGCCGCTCGTAAAGGGCTGCTGTCGTCCCAGCCGGCGGGCCCGCCACTCCGTGTCGTCCCCTCACCGACCTCGCCCCCTGCGCAGGCTGACGGGGCGGAGGGCGGCGAGGCCACGGACAACGAGGACGACACAGACACGCAGAGCTAGCGACACTACCAGTCGCCGGGAGGCGGCGGTCCACTCGGCGGCGAGCGACGAGACGAGCCTGCTGTGGATGAATTCGAAACTATGGGGCCCCGGCTGTGCCCAGGCGTCCCACGGCATGCGCATGGGACGCGTTGAGTTTGTTGCTGGTGAAATGTCGCACGCGGTGGCGCTGTCTTTGTGCACGTTGCGTGCTTTTAGCGTCGGTTGAGGCCGTCTTTTACTGGCGTTCCACCCACGGTTCGCCGCCTGGTATGGGACAGGGCGGTACAAAATGCCTGTACAATACATGTTTGGTGCCCGCATCGGTCGTTTAGGATTGGATGAAGTCAGACTAAAATAGACTAAAATGCATGGTGTAATGCATTGATCAATGCTAATGGATGATGATTGATCAATGATGATGAATGAACTGCAGGCCGTCCAGAAGACGGTCACACTCGGATCCGGATGAGCCTGTACGTTGATCTGACCCGGGCCTCATCTGTCCGCCTTTTTGACACCTGGGCCACCTTTTGACCTGGTCCGGGCCCGTCCTGACCACACTGGCCCTCCCGCTGCGGTCGCTTCGACAGGTGATGCTGTGCGCGATCGCCGCGGAGGGGGATGAGTCCGGCCGCTGGTCATCCCGCTGCGGTCGCTTCAACAGGCGATGCTCTGCACGACCGCCGCGGACGGGGTCGAGTCCGGCCGCTGGTCACGCCCCGCTGTGGTCGCTCTCTTCGTGACCGCCGCACTGGGCGGTGTGGCCAGCCATATCTGCGGCCTCGGCGGGGCTTTGGAATGTCCACGCGGCGCTCAGATGCCGTCGGGGGGGGGGGGGCGGGAGGGGGGGGGGGGGGGCTTGTAACGCCGGTGAAGCCGACCTGGCGACGTTCTTCATCGCCAAACGCCGCCAGCTGCGCTGACCACGCGTGACGTCACACGCGTGCCGGACGCACTATGAAGGACGTGGGTAACTCTAGATATGCGCAAAAAGCGGAAACAGCAGATCCAGTCAACCGAGAAATAAAACGCGATAGTAGCGCTTTGGCTATGGTCATTTCGTGCGTTTCACTTAGCGCTCCACCATTCCACTGCGCAACGTGATCATTTCTCCGCCGTGGAGCGGCCGTTTCTTCTATGCCAGGAGCTATGTTTTGAAGGCTGACTTGAAACTTTTTCCCTCCCCTCATTGAACGAAGGGCGGAGCTGGCGCGTCACCATCATCCTTCTGGGGAAGGCCGTGAAAACCCCAGCGGCCGATCCGAGGGGGGGAGGGGGGGGGGGAGCTCTGCGCTGGTGATGTCTAGGTGCGAAACGGCCGGTGTAGTCGACGAACCCGAAAATTCGAAATATCATCGTCATCTATAGGGTGTCCTTCGTTCTCATCGGAGACGCTAGCTGTCAAACCGTCAAGCCGAACATCCTCGAACGCTTAGGGGCTTCCACATTGACATTGGGCATGTTTTTGGATGTACTTAGAGGTCGCAACGCTGTAGCCGGGGGCTTAGACGTTCATCGGCGAAATGCCTCCGGCCACTCAGCGGCCTAACACATTGGGTTCTTCCTGTTCACTTGGAGGGTCCTGCGTGCTCGCCAGAGGCCAGAAACCTGTCGGGACGCTCCCGATCGCTTAATGACCTGCCGCGTCAGTCTCAGTCTTGGTTCTTTCCGTTTGTTCGGAGCCCCCAGCGCTGTTGGTGGTTGTATGATGTGTGTGATGTACCCTCGGACCCTCGATCGCTCGATCGCGGGGCGTTCACATTTGTCTGAGGCTGTCCCATCTTCTCGGAGATCCTACATCGATTCGTTAGAAACTCTGTGAGGTCTTAATCGAACGAGAATCATTTATTATTGACCCGATTTTGCAAGTCACGCTCAGTGGTATTTTTAGCTTGTACTGAGCTGAGAAAAAAACATAAACTGCTCCATGCCATCTAATGAATTGAAGCTCGCTCACGTTGCGGCTTTCCAGTTGATGGTCATCCAGTTTCTGTCACGGCTTCGATGGGCATAGACTAGTGCCCTATATGGGCACTTTCGATCGCTCCGGGGCTCTCCACGTTGGTGATTGACTCTCCACAATTGCTCGCAGGGTTTTATGCCTTTCGGAGTCGAATGTGTCGACTTATCAGGAAAAATAGTTTCGGATGTGGTTTGCGGGTCCGGCAGCGTTCTCATCAGTGATGAGTGATCATTGTTGAGAACGTCATCAAAGCGGGCTCCTCTCGCGTGGCCACTTCGGCGGTTTTGTCCTTGAGTCCTGTCCTGATGTTGGTGGGTCCACGTTCGCCCACACCTTTTCCATCTGCTGCCATGTTCCGTGAATACTGGTCTGTGATGTGTGGTAGATGGTCCGCCCAGGTGCTCCCATGTGCGGGGTATGCACCCGGAACTGCATGCGGCCTTCATTCACCTGATCATCAGTGCCCCAAACATTATCAGGAACAGTGTGAAAATAGATCACAAAAGGTCTATGGAGAGAACAATGCCGTACCCCGGCAATTCAGCTGAAATTCTGGACACCTGCCCGGTCATAAACTAAAGTGAGTATAACAGGCAGATAAAAGTACTGCTAGCGAGAGAAAAAGCTGTTCCCGGATGTGTAAAACAACAAATTTAGGATAGCGGCAGGTCGCCTACAAACTTGTAACATTATCACATAATACCATGTTTATAATACTAACACTTGGACCATCTATATATTCTTTGAAAGTAGAATGGATATCGCCAGTAGCCATTGAGCTTTCATTGTCTTGATCATTGTGATTGTGTGTTGATCATTGTGATTTCATTGTGTTGATTTTTCCACTTAGCCGCTAAAGTTCCGCTGGCATCAGACAACGCTTAGCTGAAGCTAGTGGAAGTCAATGCAGTGATGTAGAACACACGCTGTGCCTGCGAGTCCCGAATTGGACGATTCCTTGTAGATCAGGAAGTAGGCGACATTTAGTGTTAAAACGTGCACCGCGTCTTTGTGTATGATGGATAGAGATGTTTCCCTCGTGAGGTGTTGAAGGAGTTTTTGCAGGGGCGGATCTAGCCTGGAGTCGTTTTTTTGGGGAGGGGGGGGGCAACCGTTCGTCGCTAGATGGCTGGTGGGGGATCCGAGGTCCAGTGCATGGTGCCTCTCGCGAGTACCTAGTAGGGACACCATTCAAGCACCGAAATGCTTTTGAATCTTCTATATACAGCATGCATGTTTACAAAGCTCGTAGCATAAGCCGAGTATGACTAAGCCGCGTCAACACGCGTTTTGTTTTGATACTCAAATCGCTGCCAACTTTTCTTCATGAAGTTTTTCCGAAACGGAAGGAAATGTTTGACACCGCACCATCAAAGTTAAAACAGACAGTAAGAAGACGAAACTTTTATGAAGTTCTGGGAATATATTTGTGGGGCCAAAACATACTCTCAGAGTTTTGGGGGATCATGGCCCCGGGCCCCCCCCCCCCCCGTTCAGGATCCGCCTATGGGAGTTGGTGACATTGAGCTGGCTCAGCTCGCTACCGTCCCATGTCTTCCCCTCTCGCCACAATATCCCGGCCTTGATGCAAGTACATGCCACAATATCCCGGGCTCGATGCAAGTATATGCATGTACAGTGTAATCCCCAGACCACGGCGTAGTTTGTAACGCGGTTCTGAGAGCTGATCAATGAAAAATTATGCTTCTCAAAGTTGGAGGGGGGGGGGGGGGCTTTCCAACTGAAAAGGAAATTACACCCCCGGCGCGTGCTATCTTAAGGTTACCAGGTATTATGACGTCATAGAAATATCACGTGAGCACCAAAACTCATTGTCTGTGTTTTCTTCATTAGCATAAAAGCATGACCGCGTATGTATCCGTAATTGCACCGATGTTAGATTGAGTGTTCCAACGACAAAAGGCAATTGGCTAAACAGCGGTTTCAATAGTCTGATAGCAAACATACTGACAACCGGCGTTACAGTCACCTGTTGCCGCGCGGTATTGACGCCGCAGCCGACACCTAGCGGCGGAGGCCGGGTATATATGCATATTGTGTTGGGAATAATGCGCTCAAAGGCTTTGGAAAATCATTTAATTTACGTTCAGGGTAGTCCCGGCCCACATTTCACCAGGACAGCTTCTAGATTGCACTTTGGAACTGATTATTAGTGGCGCACAGCAACACGAACAATCGATAGTCCACCATGACGTCAGTGCTGGCGTGTAAATGTGAAGAAGCGTTCGCTTTACGCTCAGGTAACGCCATAACGGTCGCTGTTGTTAAAACTCAAGCTGGCTTTGAAGACCGTAATGGAATGGCTATCCATGCCTTAATCTGCTTAGGACCCAGAGCAGAGCGGCACGACTAATGCATACATGGCAAAGCACTTTGGATATGGCAGCACCGTGACAGATCACGGTGTTGCCATATATATATATATATATATATATATATATATATATATATATATACATATACATATATCCAACGCGTTTCACGCAGACAGCGCCGTGACATGTTTGTAGAGTCCGAGTCGATTCGGTTTTGAGAATTATTGAGAATAAATCAGACTTCCAGATCCCGGCCGTTCGGAGTAAGGACAGTCTTTTCCCACCGGATCACGCTAAAATCGATCGCAGGTTTGAGTGTATCGTTAGCCACTACCAGTGCGTCGTCGCTCCGGGATCTGCATTACAGATGACGCGCAACGGTGTCCATAACGTACAACAAGGGAAAGTTGCCATCATGTTGTGTCAAGGTGAAGATATGCGGTCCGCCAGTCTGGTGCTCTGGACGTCGGTGGTATTGAGACGTGTATTAGCACCGATGAGGACGGGAGGTGAATTGTTGCGAAGCGTCATTCCGACAGTAGTTCAGCTAACGATTGTCCTGCTCATTGCAATTCAGTTTGAGGCAGTTTATCCGAAGCAATAAATCCAACGTACTTTACAGTATAACTTCAAAGACAAACGATGCAATGCATCTTTGTGGGCTGCTGCGCAGGATATCTGAGCTTAATTTATGTAGAGTCTATGCGACATATAAACAACAAACAGGAAGACAAACTATGTCATGCAGATAAAGCATAGATGACACTGACATAGATGACACTGACAGGGTCCCCTCACATGATGCAGATGACAGTCCTAAAAGCAGTCAGCGTAATGCTTGACAACATGACGGCAAGTCTGTCTCATTCAACTTCATGCATACTCATTCACTCGCCATGCCAGGCACGGTTCGTGCTAAAAGCTCACTATAGCTGGCAGTGTGAACTCCGTCGTCGTCAACCAACTGTGCACACTGGGAAGCCGCCGCCAACCGTAATTACCTTCGGAGGGACTGGCTGTTGAGGCTAGACTGTTGGGCCATCCCCGGCGGCGAGGAGGGAGAAGGGGGGGGGGGGGGGGGGGGGCGGGCGGCCGAGCTGTGCGGCCCCCTCGTCGCCTCCATAATCGGCGGCGGCGGCGGCGGCGGCGGCTCCAGCCCGGGTCCGCCAGGCGGCCGGGCCGCTGCAGCCCCCCCGCCGTCCCCCTAATCGGCGCCATCTGACGCCGGCGGCCGGGCCCACGCCGTTGGCTGGCCTTGTCGAGCCCTGGCGCCGCGGTCTCACGGCGGCGGACGGCGGCCTGCTGCCGGGCCGGCACGCGGCGACCGCTGACGATGGCAGCGGCGCTGGCGCGCCAGTCCATCGGACGCAGCGTGGCTTAAGTGTGCTTAACATCACCGTCACTTAAGTGTGCTTAACATCGCCGTCACTTAAGTGTGGTTAACATCACCGTACCGTCTTTAAGTGAGTGTGATTAGTGTCAAGGCCGTTTAAGTAGGGTAAAACCGTCCCGTGGATGTAGCTAGCATTTGTCTGAGGCATAAAACTGTCCCGCGGATGTACTGTCGCAAACTGTACTGTCGTGGATGTACTGTCGCAGTGCGACATTTGTCTGAGGCGAGGTGACGTCGTTGATCAACTTAGCTGTCTGGTGCCTTTCTGTCCATGGATTCCTGTGAAGGCATATCTTCGTCGCACACATTAGTCTCGCACGGTGCAAGTTATATGTTGTCAAATTTGTCGGTTGCGGTGCATCCTAATTATCTGTTTTTTTAGGGGATATTTGCACTTTACGTCGCATAGTTCTACAGACCTTTAGCTTTTCCATTGGCCACAAAAATGAGAGGGAATATATAGCAGGGATTTACATGAACCACTATGATGACCAAACATCCAGCGGGCAGATGGCCTGGTCTGGCCGGCTGAAATCTCAGACAACACACTTCGTTCGGCTATCACTACCACATTGCTTTCATTCATGTCCGGCGTCAGCACGTCACACCAAGCACCACCTCGGCTGAACAGCCAGAAGAGGACACCTTGAGCAGGGACATGCAATGCACGATACCTATCTGATCCTCCATGACCTAAGGTGCTACAAGCCCATCTTATAATAGTCTCGCATTATCCATGGTGAGCATACAAATAAGACAAGATTACGGATGAATTATGGCATGAAAGCATTGGGTGCACAGCTCCACATGCCTGGCCCGCCGTGGCGTCGTACATCACACGTCTGTCAGTCATCATCAATGCCTTGCAATGTCGCAATGCCGATGCCTTCAGTCATCAACAACGAAGTGAAGTGGAGCCGATGAGGGCCACCATTCTCCGCGCATGGCATTATGCCGTGCGACTCCGCAGAAAGGAATCAAGGCCCTAAACGTAATAGCGGGGGGCCAGGCATGTGGAGCCAGGGCCAGCGTAGCGGGCCCTGCTGCTGCAACCACGCGGCTAACACCGGCCTCAGAGGGAGCTGCGAGACGCAGGTCCGGGCCCGGTAGCCCCAAGTACACTGAGCAGGAACAGGTCAGGGGATGGGGCTTCCGCCGATGGCGTAGAAGCTTTCCACCAGTGCACTTCGCCGCTAGCTTTACAAAGTCTTCCGTGGCCGACGGAGTAGCTAGATCCACAAGGCCGTATAATAGTGGGTACTGTTTTCCAATTGACGCAGTCGGCGTTGCCGTGCAACGCCGCCGCGCAAGCCGGTGTGACTTTGTGACGTCACCGCCTAACGTTAACGAGCCGCCAGCCCGACCAATTTCTCAAGCTGCGATGATGACCCCCCGCTAGATCCGCTAACCGTGGGAGTAGCGAAGTTCTCATCGTTCAGTACGAGCTTCGCACGTGACGAAGCTATTTCTCTTGCCGCCGCGCCGCCGCAGCCTCCAGCTTCGCTTGGTTAATCCTAGGGCGGGGTCGCAGCCGGGTGATCAGTGGTTAGCGGGGCAGTCCCACGGTCTAAGCTGGGCTGTTTCCCCAGGTGCAACTCTATCGGGTGGTGGTTTATGCCTGAATGCCGGTCTGCATCATGACACATCACATTTTTTGAAGGTCACCTCAATCCCCTCCACGATATTCATCGCTTGGTAGGAGGACACTGTAAGGCGGAGCTTACTTTTATCCAATGCCGCGTGCGTATCTATTCCTTTGTTAGTATCGCTCCTATTACATCCCCCTCCCTCACCATGTTGCAGTTCTTACTCCGCATAGCAGCCGGGCCGCTATACGTAAGCCAGAAAGCTAGCGACAGGTCAGCCCACCAGGCAAGGCGCCTGCGCGCACAGGTCGCGCCGCAGGGGGGGGGGGGAGGGGCAACTGCGGGCCCCGCCGATAACAACGGACGACGTCCCTGTGGAAACGCAGCACGTGGTCCGGGATGACTGGGCTGTACACCCAATCCCTAAAAGAATGTTCACAGCAGAAGCCAGCCGGACAGCGGGGCCTCCTGGGGGAGGCCCCGCTGTCTTGGCGGGCTTTCCGAAGGGAGGTGGGTGGTATCGAGCTGAGCGAAGCCATTTGCGTTGGCACTCTCAGCCTGCGGTGCAGGTGACAACACTAGCATGCCACAAAGCCGGCAACAACAGGCGAGTGTTTTGCGGTTCAAATGGCAACAACGGCGAGTATTTCGCGGTTCAAGTGCGTTTCGTCGTTCTGATGTCTATCCACCCCCCCCCCCCCCCCCTCTGGTCACAATCTTCAGCAGGCATAAAAAGATGAAGATGACGGTCATGATAATGTTAATGGTTGTTATTAGCACCATTATCAATTCAGGCATGTGTCTGCCTCCCAGTGTTGGTTCCTGGTTCCCACTTCTCCATCATAACAGCGATACCCTGGATCCTGGTTCTGGTTTGTGGTTTCATAAACACGAACGCCAGGCTTCTGGATCCTATCAGCTGGTTTGCAAACACCAGACATTGGTTCCCAACCCCTTCAGATGCATGTGTACATGGGGAACTAGTAACTTGTCATTTCCGTGACGGAATGGCACGATCTTTCAATTACGGGCAGAGACCAGGTACCAGGAATGATATGATAACATAGACGGGTGCAGCTTTATCCTCCAAGTAGTCCGAGCATAACAAGACTTAGTATACTTTGAAAACCTGCGTCCTTTTGTATCAACTGGTGGTTTCTGCACCAGCTTATTTTTCGTTAGGAACCGAATAGAACAACATCGCCTTGCGTTTCGTGAAAATTGTTGAATGTGGTTACATCACAGGGTGCCATTATAGGCACAGATGACCATCACCAGATCACGAACGTTAACTGTTGTAATAAGTGCGTGAACAATAAAACGAGCGCTGAGAACAGTCGTCGTAAGATGTCGGAAAAGCTAAGATGTAAGATGCTAAAAGCAAAGGTAAGAAAAAAGAAGCAAAGCAAAGCAGCAATACGGATCCAATGTTACAACCCGCTCAGGCACGATACAAGTAGATATAACCGATGTCATGTAATGTTGAACATGCACAACATTGCGTAACGGTTTTAGGCGCCGCGCCGGTGGTCTCTATCTGATGGGCGTCAGTTTTTATACACGGAGTATTTATTGGTCGTCCACCCGGATTCTCCGTCTCTTCCGGATTCGGCGGTTGTTTACGCGGTGCACGGCTTCTTGCGCGCTTGGCCGCGGCCGCTGCGACTTCGGCTGCGACTGGCGCAGGCGGAAGTGCTGGGATTAGGTCGGCTGCTGCCGGGTCGTGCCGTCGGCGCTTGTGCTCCCCAGGCTTACGTCATGCCGCTGTGGGGAGATAAAACTCCAAAGCGAATGAAATGTGCTGACTTGCCGTTATCGCAGCGGACCGCGCTCTGAGGCTGCCGCACGACGGGCAGCAAAGCTGGAAACTACCTACCCACCGGATCTCCGCGAACACGGCGCCAACGTTGGTATTTCTGGTCGGCGAGAAAATTCCGCTGGAAATGGCTGGGTTTCACGTAAGACCGTTTGACTTCTGCACATATTTTGCTGCCGGGTGCCGTACCCTTTTTGTTCGTCCTTATTTAGCATGTCCTACATATCCTAAAAAGTGTATATCACGATCCCACAACTCCTGTAAGCACGAGATGAAGAACAATATTTATTTTTGACGCTAGGTTCCTTCTTATTTCATCGGCATTGATGAAAGATCGGTGGTGATAGCGTGCAGCTAGAAACGCCCGCATTGAACTCACCGTGCGTTTGGTTCGCTTCCACCGTTAGGTCGGCAAGGCCAAATTTTGAGATCGCTGTGATCTCTTTTGGTTCATATTTTCTACTGGCGCTGAGGCAGTACAGGCGGCAGCTCGAGTCGATCTGTTGCATTCGAAGGTCCAGCCATCTGCGAGAAGTGCATGCACGAATAGTCGCCTGCCACCTATCGTGGATTGAGTGACATCCTACTGGGTGGGTACTGGGAGGCAGTGCATGCATGCATGAGGCGCACGCACGTTAAGAGCCGCATGCCACCTATCGTAGATCGAGCGACATCTTACTGGGTGGGTGCTGGGAGGCAGCAGTGTGTGGAGCAGCAGCTGACCGCCTCGGGGTACGCCATGACCCAGCCTCAGCGCCTATCGAAATGTTGACTCTCAGAGGATATGTCGGACGGCTCTAGCCGTCTTAAGAAAATAACATCGGAATAATGGGATTAGAGCATGCTTTCGTGCCGGCTGAATCTCCCTAAGACCGCGAGTCTTCGAAGGTAGGTTACTTTATTGGGTGGACCTCGGTTGCTAACTGAGACGCTGGGCGGATCCTCATCATTTCAAAACGATTCTATTAGCTCTGCGTTATGCTTTGGAAAGAATGAACACATCATATCCGTTTGCACTCGGAATTGTTCTGGGTAACGTCTTACCCCTGACCACTTTTCTGATTTCACGCTGCTTATATCATGCCTAGTTTTGCCAAACCTGTCATGCAGTGGCTACTTGGGTGGCAAATGGACCCATGAATCCAAATGATTTCATACCTCTCAGGTAAAAAAGGCGTCACATCCAATCAGCGCATTCAACGTTGCTGGTTTGTTTCTCAGCGCCCTGCTGCGATGTCAGTATCAACATTCAATGGACCAAGCCTGGTCCGGTGGTCCAATAACTGGTCCGCTTGTTTGATCGCCGGTCGGATGGTCCAATGGCTGGTCCGATGGTCCGACGGCTGGTCCGATGATCCGATGGCTGGCCCGATGGTTCGATGGCTGGTCCGATGGTTCAGTAGCTGCTCCGATGGTCCGATGACTGCTCCGATGGTTCGATAGCTGGTCCGACGGTCCGATGGCTGCCCCGATGGTCCGATGGTCCGATGGCTGCTCCGATGGTTTAATAGCTGGTCTGACGGTCCGATGGCTGCTCCGCTGGTCTGATGCTGCTCCGATGGTCCGACGGCTGCTCCGATGGTCCGATAGCTGGCGCGATGGCCGGGAGTCCAGCAGAGCGTTGCCAATGGCCGTGATCACATGTTGCATCCCGGTTGTCGACCGGACGCTTATGCTCCTTAATATCGCAGACCGCTTGTTGATTACAAGCAATCATCGCCGTCTTCATCATCTGGCACGTGCGAGGAAGTCTGACATTGAAATATGCAGTGATCACAACGACACTCGGCTTCTTGACGTGCTCAGACGTTCTGCCTTACCCGCGGCGCGGCAGAACGTCATTGCGATTTGAATACGACTGGTGCGTATCACCGCGTGCGAAGAAGGCACTGGGCCGTGATCTCACTTCATGTTAAAGCTTAAATTTATCCTCACGATGATGCATGGGAGGAATGGACTCGAGCAAGAGGCTTGGCCCTTCCACTTCTTGGAATGAATCTATTTCATCATATTTTTGGTGTTATTCGCGGCATCATGCTGCCTACCGCGCAGTGCAACCGCTTGAGCATACGTGGTGTAGTGCCTTTGACGCCAGCTCTAGGTATGTTGTCCATGTCCTTTGGGGAAGTAAGGCTGTGGATGATTGCATTTCGCTTTATAATGCAATGCAACTAAATTGCATTAATTAGTCGGATAGCGGGAGTCCAAATTGCCAAGAAAACAAAAGATGATAATTTAAAGCTCTTGTGTTCTTAACCACTTCAGTGAGTCACATCAAAGTCATTATTATGACACACAAAGTGTCACTTAAGCATTAACTTGCACTATGTTGTACTTCACAACGTGATGCAATGCGGCGAGCAAGACTTGTTGAACTTGCGATGCCAATATCGACTCACCCGTTGAGGAGCACTAACCCTATGCTCTTAGTTACATCGGTCTGTTCAATGTTTAGCTAAAACTTGCTGAAAAAGGCTGCAGAAGCTCACTTAACTGTTGGATAATTTCATGTATTTGCGCTTTGCAGCTGCTTTATGGATGGAGTATCGGAATTCTTGTAAGAAAAAAGCAATATACGGGGCTCGTGTCGTCAAAGCTCGCCGAGTGCGACGCTGCAGAGAAGTCATTCAGGAATTGCCAGCATATCCGCATGCCGGATGGGCATTACATCAGTTTTGAGCAATTCTTTGAGCTGGGCCGTTACACTCCCCAACAGCTTACAGACCTCTGCAGCTTTCAGCAACAACGAGCCTGATCCTCTATACGGCGTGCGATGTGAATCGTTGGTAACTGGCGTGCCAGGTATTTGACCAGATTCTCTGCAACCTTGCAAAATCGCCGTGACTTGCTCCCCCCCCCCCCCCGCCCGATCAACATGGAAACGAGAAGCATCTCAGCTGTAAAAAGCAGCTTCAAAGAACATGTCGGAGCCGCGGAGCCGGGTCCACGGCTCGACGGGGTGGAGTTGCAGCAGCACGAGACAGATTATAACTTGCGGAGGAAAGAAAACGAACTGTCGTAACGATAAAAGAGTGTGTCGATGAACGCATCTGCAGATCACACGACGACTCGCACTACCTTACACAAACCGCGGATCTGCCTGCTTTTGACACTTGTAAGAATTACTGGCAAAGTTCAGCAACCAAAGCGAATGAAGATGTGACACCAGCTGAATGATTGAGACAAACGTACCGGTCACCGCCCCGAACAGACCCCAAAACTGTACAATGTAAAGGTACGTCAGTAATGGACAGGACAGTACGACAGAGAAGTTGCTCCATTAAACTGTTAACGGAGCATGTCACATCAGGCTGTCAACAAATGACTCAATTAAACATTGAACTATGTATGGACAAGTGGCTTCATCAGACATTAAACTATATGTGGATGAGTGGCCCCAATACACTGCTATTTAGCGTCATTTTCGTGATGGCAACTGACAGCTTCCCATCTGCCACCCCCTCGCTTGTCCCACATCGCAAAAGCCGTTTAATCGGTGCACCGAAGTACACCTTCCAGTGGGCTATCCTCACATCTGCCCACGCCCTTATCACACAGACCGCATCGCATCAAACATCCCTCTGTCTTGGGCGGTCAGGTGTTCTTCACCGCCCTGCTTCACCCGGCACTCAGTGTCACCCGATCTCGGAAGTCTGAGCCCCACGCACGCGCAATCAACTTGCACAACGTGTTTGCAGCTCACGCGGGAGCAGGCGCTGAACCCCACGGTGACGTCACGCACCGGCTACCGGCCGGCCGCTGGCCTCCTCGTGTTTATGCAGTCGGGTGTTCGCTTCACCGTAGATTTGTGTAAATGTTTGCCGTTTTTAGCGCATGCTCGTCAGTGCAGGCGCCTGCACGACGTGCGGAACATGCAGCGATGCACGTGTGCTGGATTGGGCCGCGGCCGTCGCGCCCGGGCCGGCCCCAGCCTCGTTGCAGAGAACTCAGGCTCTGGAAACTGCGGCTGTTTAAACATGGCTTACTGTCCCTGGACCCGTTTTATGAAGAGCGCTCGGTGACCGCGATCAACAGATACCGTGGAACCGGAGATGGAACTGATGCGTTTGCTGCTGTATGATCTTGCGGCGTCCGCAAGGGGCTTTTCTAATCGTCATTTCTCGTTTTCATATCGTTTGCTAAATCGCGCACATCCCAGCGTTTGGGTTATTTGGTTTGACGCTTATCCGCCGTGGGCGTGAAGTGTAAAAAAGGGCGAGGCCATTTTTTTCAGCTCTGACCCCGATCAGGACGCGGCCACTGACACTGTCTTGTCCTCGAACTCGATAGAGGGAACGCTTGATGACAAGCGCTTCCGAACACGGCCTCGATCCGTTTGCTTTATGTCTGATGTTTTCTTTTCGAAAATGAAAGTGCTCTGGCAATATAAAAAATAAGAGGGTGTTTTGGCACACTGAAAGCGTTTCCGGGCTACCCCCAGTCACGCTCCTGTCGTTTCCGGGCTGCCACCAGTCACGCTCCTGTCGTTTAAGGGCTACCACCAGTCACGCTCCTGTCGTTTCCGGGCTGCCACCAGTCACGCTCCTGTCGTTTCAGGGCTACCACCAGTCACGCTCCTGTCGTTTCCGGGCTACCCCCAGTCACGCTCCTGTCGTTTCCGGGCTGCCACCAGTCACGCTCCTGTCGTTTCAGGGCTGACCACCAGTCACGCTCCTGTCGTTTCAGGGCTGCCACCAGTCACGCTCCTGTCGTTTCAGGGCTACCACCAGTCACGCTCCTGTCGTAGACCACCGTAAGTCCCACAGTCTCCGCGTATTCATTGATGAAGTAGCCAGCTCTGTCGACCTGACATCGCGCCTGACCGAGCGCCCCGCCAGATCCACAGGCATCGTTCCTCTAGCTCCGTCGAGCCTGACACCGCACCGCGCCTGACCGAGCGTTCCGCCAGACCGAGCCATCGTTCCTCTAGCCCTGTCGACCCTGACACCGCGTTTGACCAAGCGCTCCGTCAGACCCCAAACCATCGGTCTTCTAGCTCGCTGGCTGTGGATTGTTCGTGGCCGGATTAGCCCGCCCTGCTGCAGGACAGACTACTCATCCGCTGCAGAAAAAACAGCGATGCGATAGAGCTAGAGACATCCGAGAGGCTCAACATAAGACAGCGATGCTCACTGTTGTCCACAGAAGTGCAAAGATCCCCCAGGAGCCCGATTCTGAACACAATTGGCTGCGCCGTGTCTGTATATGGGAAACCTTTTAACAACCGCGAGGGTACCGCAGCGTCTTAGAAGTTTCTAGCTGGCACAGAGCGTCACAGCTTATGCGGGGTTTCCATAGCCTGGTCACGATGGCTTCGCACAGCATTTATACAACAATGAAGGAATGCTTTGCTTGAAATTTATGAAGGTCGAAAACACCGATGACCAACGACTTATCGAAATTATTAGCTGGCCGCGCCGCAGCCTGAAGCTACAATTGAAGATGATGTTCCGCAATCAGAAGATAACAGAATTCATATCAGACATGCAATAAGTGAGCAATATTCATATCAGAATTCATATCAGACATGCAATAAGTAAGTCCTACGTTTGCTCACAGGACAGCCCTGGCCTGCAAAGAAATGCTTGCGCCAATGGCACGCGACAGCAAAATACAGTCGTCATTGATCCCGCAGGCAACCGATTCGTGGTAGATGTTGTCTGGTTCACGGATCTTGGCAAAATAAGCGGCAGCCCCTACGCGGCCCTGATCTGTTTGTTTCTGTCTTTTTTATTGGCGCGTCATAAGCGGCTAAAGGCGAATCTTGCCGATTCCTTAAACAGGCCTTCCTGAGCGCTAGGATTAAGGCTATTCCAACTGATCAATGCCCTTTGATGCATTCGGGGTCCTTTCCCGCGGCATTTGAGCATGTTCTACCGCTGCCTGTCGCTTGTCTGGTTGCCACACAGAAGGAAGATGCAGCAGTTCCCTACTACCAAGCGATGCAGATAATAGCGTGCCTTTGTGGGTTACGCTTTTATAATCCGGCGTGGCTGTCAAGGTCTGGCTAGAAATGGCCTTGACATACAACACACGGGAGGCGTAAGCCGATTTTCGTGGATACTAACCGGTATCAAAATTCACTTAGATCAGACCGTAGTATTAGCCTTATTTCTTGGAGACAAACCAGGATAACGGAGATATAGTTGGGTTGATATTTCGGAAACATGCCTTCATCGAAACACTAGCAGAAGGGATGAATGCAGTTATGTATTCCCCGCTAATGCACTGAACAACTTAGGTATGAAAATTTTACGAGCGGTCCGCCAAGCACATCAGCTAATTTCTTAAAGCGTTTCCACAACTTCACACGGTAGCCTCTACAGAATTCACTACCAAGGCGCACGCGATACGAAGCTATTGCATCCATGTTCTCTGCGCCGCGCCGAGCTCTTCTTTACCGGCACCCTCGAGAATGAGGTACATGAGGTACTGCTCCAGCCCCTCCGCGTCAAGTAACGCTTTCCATCCATTTACTTCTTGAGTTTCAGGAACAGGAAGAAGTAAGCAGGGGTCAGGCCAGGCGAAGAGGGTGGCTGCCCGGTCGTGAATACCCCACGTTTCCTAAAACAAACATCGTTGTCTCATGTAACGTGTGGGATGGACGCTGCCTGGTGTGGACAGGCTTAGCTAGAATATGTAGCCTCGCTTAGATGACTGTGTTCAGTCCCGGCCCTCACCATCTTCAGTGCCGGCGCGTACCTTGTGGAGTTGATTGTTTCACCGCTAGGAGCAAAGCCGACGTTGATGATGCCGACTCTCTTGAAGAAAGCTGTGCATACACATGGCCATCCAACGAACGCCCCCGAGTCTGGGACGAATTGGGATCCTCTCGCCGACCTCTTCCACTCTTGCTTTCACTTTTGGTCATAGAGATGAACTAATATCTCCGCAACAATGATCACTGAGTCCAAGAATTATTGGCAGCTAGACTCGCAATGATAGAGCCCATGCTGCACAACCTTCACCTGCGCATCCTTCTGCTCTAGTAGGAGATCGTGCGGGTGCTGCGGCCGTCAAGCGCACAGTCAAGGTATTTCACAACCCGTCTTTCTTTGGCCTTGCTGGCACTGACACAATCTTTGGCCCTGCTGATGCTGCTGATGTTATAAACGCAACACCCCTTTTTCTTACGAGACCATTCCCTCTGTTCGGTACTTGACGTCAGCTGTGCGCATGCGCTTTGGTGGTCACTTTGCCCAGCCTGTTCTCGACAGTTACGGAAGGCTCACATAGCGCGGTCTGGATGTCAGGTTCTCTTTTGGCAAGGGCCCGTTTATGTTGTGGTGCGACGTTCATTAAGACCTCGAAAATCAAGTTATGGACGCTACCTGTTTACTTCCATAGATGACCATTGACAGGGGCATCGATTTTTAAATTATTGGGGGGGGGGGGGGAAGAGGCGGCGAACCGAAAGCTTGACAGCCTACCATCCCCCCATCTTTTTCTCACCGGTTTAGCCTACTTCATTGTGGTGAAAGGCAATATCTGCTGCTATTCTTTGCATAGTTTATAAGTCTTTAATTTAAGCAGCATAGAAGTCATTCAGGAGTGGATTCAGGGAGCCGGCACTGGACACACGCATCGCTCCTAATCGGAAGTGAAGGCGTCCCTTTAGAGGCCACCTTAGGGTGCCGATGGCGCCCTTGAGAGGCGGCTCGTATTTTGGTTGTGGGGGACGAGGACGGGGTTAGCCATGAAAGAATTAGGACATCCCACATTCCAGAGCTTTTCATTTTAACCTTACAAACCAACGCGTGTCTAGACCCTGGGTATGTGAAGTTTATTGCATCATTTTTCCACTCAGCTGTTACGATTTGTATCTGGCGGCGAGAACATCCATGGCTTTACGTTATGAGAGTAGTACGAGACGCCGCTACGCAGAAACATTAAATAAGGTAGTCCTTTTTGTTGTGGTCATCCCTTACCTACGTTTTTTGCAGCGGTCCAGTCAAATATATTGAGGGATCCAAGCCAACACTGGGAGGACTCAACTCAACATTGGGGGGCTAAGGCCCCCACAAAAAAATACAAACCGACACCAGTTACCACTGATGCCGTACGATTGCGTGCACCCTTGATTGCATTCACAGACATAGTCAAAGCGCATGTATCTCACCAAAACATTCAAGTCAGTGTGCCGGGAACTGCGCTCTGCGAAACGATGCGCTCTTAAGCAAAAACCACCGCAAACTTCGTCGCCCAGGGAGGGTTACGTCCCCACTATGAACGACTCCTACCCCTCGCCATGCAGCATGGTTCACACAAGACGCGCGCAAGGTCCGTGAAACTGACAGCAGCGGATCACCTGAATTGACACACTGATATGGCAGCGATTACGTCACGTTCATTAACAGAGCTCACGGAATCGGCTCCCCGACCCAATCACTGGCGTAGAGGCGGTCTCCCTGAAGGAGCACACAAGCGCTAGCGCTAGCTAGCGGGAGCGCTAGCCGAACAGTGCGTTATCCACGGTGTCGTTGATATGGGTAGCTCCTGGTCACGAATGTCACACAATTTCCACGATTACATCACATACAAGTAACCAATGGGTCACAAGGTGCGACCTCGATAAAACCGGTCAGCTGCAGTGATGGCAGATTCATCAGACGGGTATGTGCTTATAAAGTTGAAGGCAACGCAAGCGTTAAGCTGTCAGTAGTCGCCCATACTGTCAGCCCCTCTTCCTCCACGGCTCTCGCGGCATTCACCAAGCTGTGAGAACTTGCCATAGCTCACAACGTCGCGCAGCAAGACGAAAACCCGGGGCGCCGACAGCACCCACCCGGCGATGGAGCTGGGTGATGGTGGTGGTGGGGAGGGGGGGGGGGGGGGAGGTTGTGCGCACGCCTAGAACACGCTGAGATCGGCACGGGGAATGGCGAACGAATTGCAGTCGCGCAAACTGTTAAAGAAGACGGAGGGTTGCCACAGCGCCAACGGCTGTACCGCCTGCAGGCCTTGGATGTTGTCGCAGAGGATACGCGCCCAGCTTGACTGCTGAATCTCGCGTACTTGCCGGAATGACAGACTGTGGGGCATGTCGCCGTTGTCGTGGAAGAACCTGCGGGAGCGATAGTCGTCAGGAGCTGCTGCGACTGCGAATTCATTTGACGGCTCATCTATCTGCACAGGGTTCTATGATCCGATGGCCCTTGAGGGAAATCACTTATGTAGTGGGATGAGGATCTGAAAAGTCGATTTAAGTTCCACGCGGAATAAGCGCCCATCAAAAGTAATCTATGGCGATGACACCTCGGATCCGTTGCATGCTTCATTGCCTCTAAAGCGATTTAGATGGCGCAAAGATGCAGCTTCGTTCTAAAAGAACATAAAATTGCAGACTGCGTAATTCTGCCAATGAGCTTTAACCTCTACGACAAACAGTGTAGCTTTAACTACACGAATCGAACTACAATCCAATCCAAAAGTCCATAAGCCACGGATGCCTCTCATCTTCTCCTTACCTGTCCCCGTAACGGGTGACGAAGAACTGCTCGCCGATGATGCACTGGAACACCTCGCCGACCAGTGCACCGGGCTTTCGCTTCTCGGCCACACCACCGATGAAAAGGTCGATGTCATAGATGCTGTCGTAGACCGATTGCAGGCTCTGCAGCACTTTCGGATCGAAGAACGGCGCCAGGGAAGACCACTCGCCGTCGAGCGAGCGCTCCAGACAGTTCTCCAGCGCCGTGACGTAGGTCGGCAGGCCGTGGTCTCGACCGCGGTTGATGTTGAGAGCGATCAGATCCAGCCCGGATGGCGCGCCCTGAGCAAACAGCTTCTCGTGCACAGAGGCGGAGAAGGTGTTGTCGACCGAGCGCGGCTTCTGGCGCGTCAGTGCGCGCGCGAATTGCGCCATAACACCCGGTCCGGTGAGTAGGTCGGGACGGAAGAACGTGTCCTCCATGGCCAGCGTCTTCAAGATGCGGCCTGTCTCGCTGCGTAGGATGAACAAGTCTTGTACCTGTGGAAGCGGATGACGTTCGGTCAAAATGGCACGTTCCGCCAGCATGTGCGGCCGTGATGACGCGACGTGTGTAGGTGATTATTTGCTAATAAAGCGAAATATACTGAAGGAAGGGTGGGTGCCGTGGTTATGACCGTGGCATAAAAACCGAAGAGCAAGCTAATGGCGGTGGCCAGACAGCGACAGGGCACTGAAATGGGGACATCCGAAACGGACCGGGCTCCAAAAATGCACACATGACCAGAGAGTATCTAGAACAGATCCGGCTTGCAGAAACTCGAACCTCTAGAAGGGAGACGAGCTCGAGAGGAAGCACTGACCTGTGAATGTCCGAAGCGGAAGGCGGCTGTTGAAAACTCGGACGTAACGCTCGGGTCCACCTGATCCCGTGTAGCCAAAGGAGTGACCGAACGCTGGGTCGAGACCATGATCACGCGTGTACTTGAAGCCAAGTACAGTGGGCAGGTATTCGTTGTAGACGACGTTCTGGTACTCGCCGTTGACAATGCGGCGCGCCTCCTGGAACAGCCGCTCGTCGTCCCAGTCTCGGTGGTTCTTCGCCAGCACCGCTGCCACGCGGTTGTGCTCGCGTGTCCAGATGGTGTGCATGAAGGCCAGCCCAGGGTTCTCGCTTAGGCGGCCCTCACCCGAGATGAACCGGCCGCCAACCTGCGGCAGGAGGTTGCCGTCGCTGCTCTTGATGAGGCCACCGGTGAAGGCACGAAGCCGGTCCGCCTGCTCCTTGCTGCTGCCGTAGATGTTGGAGGAGTCCAGGAACTGCGACACCTGGTTCAGCTGGTTGGTCGGACCGGCGATACAGTCCTCGAACGGAGCCGGTTGCGAGCGCACCTGGCTCATGCACTTGCGGCCGAACTGCGAGTAGAAGGGGTCGTCGTCCGGCACACGGATCGGGTTGCAGCCGATGGGGTGCAGCGGCTCATCGGGGAACGAGTTGTCACTGTTGCAACAAGCCAGTCCCCCGCCGCCCGGCACCGTGAACGCCGCCGTTGAAATCATGTCGTGGTTGATGAACTGGCCAAACAGCATGACGGAGAGCGTGCGGAAGTTGTCGTCGCGCGGGGACGTGTTCGCCACGCGCTGACTGACAAGCCGTGCCGACGGCAGCGGGCCGCCAAGGCCGGACGAGCGCGGCTTGAATATGCCGTCTTCGTACTCAGCCGGGAAGAAACGCGAGAAGGCCGTCTGCGCGCGCCCCAGCCGCGGCTCATCCTGGTTGTTGCATTCGCCATTGAAGGTGCGGAAGTTGCCTGATCCGGCACAGTTGGGGCGCGCGGGCACCTCGCAGCCGGGAATCTTGTCGTCGCCGAGAACGGGGAAGGCGGGGAAGTTGGCGCGGTCCTGCAGACCCACTCCGAACAGTGGTGCCTCGGCGCTGAATGCCTTGGAGCCGACGGCGCGCATCTCCTTCAGCTTCGTCAGTACCTCAACAGACTGCAGCGATGCCTCTGCCGACCGCTCAGCCTCACTCGACTGCGGTCGCGAGAACAACAGCTGCAGGCTCTCTGGTGACCTGGCGCGAGCCCTGTTGGCCCCTCTCTGAGCGAGCTGGTTCACCACCCGCCCCACCTCCTCTAGTCTCTTCTTTGCTTCCGCTACCACTGACAGCTTCTGAAAAGCATAGAGAAAAGTTAGCGTTGAAAAAAAGACCTGCGTCATTGTGTGAAAGCCACCGCAAAGGCCTCAAAATCTCTCGAGGGTTTAATAGAACAATGCATATCACCCAGCACCAATCTGATCTGTATTGTCTTCACATGTACAGCCGACTCATGCAAGGTGGACCGCTGGGGACCATTCCAGCGCCCGTAGCATATTTCTGAGTTCAATCGCTTACCACTGGCCGCAAAATCCACAGCCCAAGTAGTTCATGACGGCGGCAGCTTTGAACAGGACTTGAGAACGGCCGAAGCATATAAACCAAAAGCCCTCAGCGGCGAGCCGTACCTGCACAAGGTTGCTGATCACCAGCTCCTGTCGGTCCTTGAGGCGGTTCTTCAGGGGCCGCAAGTCAAACACGCCCTTGCTGCCGGTGATCTCGCCAGGGAAAAAGATGCTCGGAGAGGGCGCCGCCGCCTGCGGTCCGCCGAACCTGCAGCCCGTGAAAAACACATCGTGCTCGTCAGAAACACATCGTGTCGTGCACCAACACCGTGCTCGTCAAGCGGCGAGACGAGTCTGGTTACACAGGAAGAGCTGTAACGTTGTTGGGGATACTGACATGTCTCCTGGGCATGACCGAAGTCTGACTTGTCGTGGGCACTGAGCATGGCGCAAACCTCTTCCAAGAAACGTTGGATTCTTCGTTTGATGCACGCTGAGCTCGGGCTTTCATACTACGCCCGAGGGGACAGCCTGTGGCCGGTCTTATCCAATTAGACACACGTAAAGTAAGGTAGGCTAGCAGCATATCACGCGAGCGCAGAGTGGTCGCGTGGAGTCCAGCGTGAGCTTACCTGCTGATGAGGCCGCTAGAGCCGCACAGCACGCCAACGGAGCCGTCACTGAGCGTGCAGAGCCGTCCGGCCGCGAACGGGTCCACGATGGGCTCCTCCTCCAGCAGCTCCTTGCACTCCAGGAGCGGCATGCACACGTCGGCCGCCGCCCAGCCGGCCACAAGGGCCAAACAGATGACCTGGGGAGGGGGAGGGCCGGTCACATCCACTGCCCTTCGGTTCGTGCGTAACCTCTTTAGCCGAACCTAAGGAATAAGTTTGCGCCACAAATCGCGTAACTGCGCAACAGCAGCCACGACAAAGGAGCAGCCACCCAATGAAGGTACAAACAGAGAGCCTCGCAACCATGCCAAGGTTTTCTGAAATTCCAGTGCGTTGACTGGAACGTAAGCTGCGACAAGTCGCAAAACTTGCCGTTGTGTGATCAAACCAGGTCATCGATCCTAATCATGCGATCAAATGCATTGGCACGTGATGTTGCGGGGAGCAGCTTGGGTGTAGCGTCCGTCTGTGTAGAACGGACCTACGGCCCTGGTGGCCGGCAAAGCGGTAAGGGTGCCAGCTAATCTGTAGCTCAGGGCGGTCAGTCATTTCCCGACATCCATGTGAACATGCTGCCTGCAATTCGAGCCAGTTCTGGGAAGACTTGGTCGTGAGACAAGGACAAGTGATGGGCAAACCCGCGCGAGTCTTTAATTGCTCGTGTCCGAAGCCCTGGCGCCGCTTTCTGAACACGATGCCAACACTCTCAACGGCATTCGACCCTGGCATTGGTGGCCTGCCGCGAATTGGTCCACCTGAATAAGCGTCGCACGATAAACGACCATCGTGAGGCGCTCACCGTTAGCACAATGGACCCATTTCAGTTGCAGGCGGCATGATTCACACTGCCCTGTTCTTCAGGGCGTTTTGAGAACTTCAACTCCAGGCTAAGACTAGCATAGAGACTCATTTCTATTCATCTACACATCTACACATGCACTTTTCATCTACACACATAACAGGACATATATATATATATATATATATATATATATATATATATATATATATATATATATATATATATATGCCCTGCCATGAGGGAGATCATCTGATCCAGATTTAAGTCGGAACAACTGAGATACCAACTCCACCGTTTCAGCACAGCGCCCACCCAGCCGACGCCAGCTGCCCGACAACAGACAGTTCCACGTCTGCAAACGGTTTCTCCTGAACCCCCTGGTGTTTTCACCAGCGGTGACGTCAAATGGTTAAAGCTTCCTGGCGGCTAAGCATGCTAGTCATGAATGACCACGAGCTTCACCCTTGACCGATCATCAAGGTCATTTGATATGACCAAAAAATCACGTGCTGCGCAATAGCCGTCCGCCCTTCAGCCGTCTAGACACGCTCATTGATCCGTACAGCAAGCAGTACAAGAGCACGGAGGTGCTGTAACCGAAGGACTACCAGCAGTTGGGACGGCTGCTCTGGCATACGATCCAAGGTTGAAGTAAAACGTCTTCACTGGACGTGAGTGTGTGCGTGAGGTGGTTGTGAGACATTCAAGCTGATATGACGTGCAAGTGGATCGCTATGCAGGCATTTTTATGTCTTGGGGGCGCCATTCCTTCCGCCACAAATGCGACAATAGACATTCAGTTGCACTTGTACGAAACTAAATCACATAAATGGCTTATGTCAACAACACAAGATGTAGATACTTGAGTTATCAAAGCACAGCAAATCCATCCTTGTGAATACTGCGCGAAGCAGGGGCGTGCGGCATGCTGACACCCCTCAAGCTGCGGGCTACTTGCGGAACCCTTGCGTCATGCAAGTGCAACTGTCTTCGATGTTTCTCTCACCGTTTTGGAGGCATTTGGTTAACTCGTGCAACATATCCCTCTTGCGGAGATCCTATCTTCGCATTAGGTGCGATGCTGAGTGGATTTCCCCGCCCTTCAGCCGTCTAGACACGCTCATTGATCCGTACAGCAAGCAGTACAAGAGCACGGAGGTGCTGTAACCGAAGGACTACCAGCAGTTGGGACGGCTGCTTTGCAGTTGGGACTACCAACAGTTGGGACTACCAACAGGCTACCAGCACTTGGGACGGCTGCCTTGCACGGAATAAACAACGATCGTATGTGAGCGGCGTTCAAAAACTGTTTGTGTCTATTCAAAGCCAGCGGAACGTAGCATTCCGTGTCCCAACGTCCAACAGCCCGTGTCCTGTGATGTACACGGCGCCGGCTGACGAGACTGCGGCCGGGGCAGACGGGGCAGCGGTCGAGGCAGACGGGGCAGCGGCCGGGGCAGACGGGGCAGCGGTCGGGGCAGACGGGGCAGAGGTCGGAACAGACGGAGCAGCGGACGGGGCGGACGGGGCGGCGGTCAGAGCGGACGGAGCAACGGACGGGGCGGACGTAGCAGCGCCCAGGGCGGACGTAGCAGTGGCCGGGGCGGGCGTAGCAGCGGCCGGGGCGGTAGGGTGGCGGCCGGATAGGACGGAGTAGCGGGCAGGGCGGACGTAGCAGCGCCCGGGGCGGACGTAGTAGCGGTTGGGACGGGCGTAGCAGCGGCCGGGGCGAACGGGGCAGCGACCGGAGCGGACGGAGCAGCGGACGGGGCAGACGTAACAGCGGCCAGGGCGGATGTAGCAGCGGCCAGGGCGGACAGGGGCGGCGGCCGAGTAGGACGGAGCAGCGGCCGAAGCGGACGGAGCAGCGGACGGGGCAGACGTAACAGCGGCCAGGGCGGATGTAGCAGCGGCCAGGGCGGACAGGGGCGGCGGCCGAGTAGGACGGAGCAGCGGCCGAAGCGGACGGAGCAGCAGACGGGGCAGACGTAACAGCGGCCAGGGCGGACGTAGCAGCGGCCGGGGCGAACAGGGCGGCGGCCGAGTAGGACAGATCAGCGGCTGAACCGGACGGAGCAGCAGACGGGGCGGACGTAGCAGCGGCCGTGGTGCACGGGGCAGCGGCCGGTACGGACATTGCAGCGGCCGGGTGCACGGGGCAGCGGCCGGGACGGACGGTGCAGCAGCCAGGCGACACGGCCAGCGATTGCCGGGGACTGGGTGTCGCCGCCGAAGCCGATCACGTGAGGTCATACGTGAGGTGAGATCTTGGTTAGGCGAGGTCCTACGTGAGGTGAGGTCACTCGTGAGGTCAGATCATAAGTGAGGTGAGGTGCTCGAACGCCATCCTGCATGTAACATGCCTTCACTGTCTGTCCCCAGCAAAGCCGCCTTCGCGGCATCCTGGCGTGGCAGCAACCAGCTAAGCCCGTGACGGGATTGTGGCTTGGAGGGCCGCCGGGCGGAGGGCCCGACACGGGGTGTATACACCGCGGAATGCCAATTCGCCGAGATCAAGGATCGCAATACGGGTCTCAAAGACAAAGGAAGGCGCCGCGCACTCGTAAAGCTTGCACACCCGTGATATCTGACTTATATGACGATACTTCGGTCGGTAAATTGTGTAGCTGGATACCCGATAAATGTACGATGCTCGTTGACAAGAACCAAAACCAATCTCGAAGGTGCGAAGATAGCATTATCTTGTGATAATACATCTCCACGAGGCAGGACGTATAATGTTGCGCTTGGTGAGCGCATACGTTATCATGTTCGTTTTTCCATTATATCTATCCAAAGGTCTTTTAAGCCCATGTACTGTGACCATTGCGCATATACAAATACAGAACACGACTAGAAACGCATGCCAGTACGAGTCTTACAAAGCGAGATTATAGGCCCATCTCTCTTATGTGGTTGGCATGTAAATAAATGGAAAAGTGGCAGCTGTCCTATTGCCGTAGTATTACGAGCAGAAAAGTATTCTGAGCAGTATTTACTACGCCTTTAGAACAAACCGCAGCACAGAGGACTAACTTGTATCACTTGACACTGTTATACACACTGCGTTTAAAGAGCGCCTCCACTTAGAGACAATTTTCTTCGACATTGAAAAGGATTATGACTCCACCTGGCGCTGCGGCTTTCTAATGAAGGTCTCGAAACAGCGTATTTGTGTTGTCATGGAAACCTTTTTAGAGGTTTTCGTCGGAACGTCTTGTTTACGCAAGAGTTTGCCACCACCTCACAGATCGTTTTTTTATAGGCGGATGGAATGCTGCAAGGAAGTGTTTTAAGCATGACATTATTTCTTATCATCATCAATGGCGTAGAAGTTTAACTTCCACAATCCAGCTGCCCATCCCTCTCTGTCAACGACTTTGCCATATAGAACGTGGTTCGATGGGACCTCTGCTTTTTCCGGACTAAGAAAGATAGCGACTAGCGGAAATCACCAGTAAGTTGTTCTCAACAGATTTGCGCGCCTGGCAGAAAGCTGAGTGCTGCTAGGTCAACAGCTCATGTCATTTTCCCGGGCGGAAGGTCAAATTTTCCTGAAAATCGACCTTCTTTAGATCCACTTGCTTATACGTACGTCACCATGCCTTAAAGTGACACGAAACATATACAGGCCTGTTCCTGAGTCAATCCTAAGTACACTGGTATGTCACTTGACCGGGTTTCGAGTATGCACGTCTGGTGTATGGCTCCGTTAATGTAACAGGGTCGTCCCGCCGCACGCGGCCGGCGGATTCGTCATTCGCCCCCCGCCTCCCGCGCCACCCGCGGATCGCTGTACAGTGTTTCTAAAAAGAGCCCACTTCCTTGAAATAAGAAAAGCCAGCAATATGTTTTTGTTGATGTGAAAACATGCGAAATGGATGGTCTCACGAGCTACCGAAAATTTGCGCACGATTGCAAGATTGCCGGGGGGGGGGGGGGTGATCTCCGGAATACCTAAGGGGTGTCGCAATACCCCCCCCCCCCTCCGCTGTTAGAGCAAAGGTTAACTTTGGTTCGTTATGTCCACTTACCAAAGTAATGAACGCCCGGCAACAGCCCGTTTGGGAAGTTCTAACATCTTTGATTAAGACACATCCTACAGGTGTTACATGATCGCGTAGCCGAAGCGCTCAAAAGACACCAAAGCAACACATTTTAGGCAACACTTCTACACGTCGCGGTTCAGCGCGAAGAGTGACTCCTCCCTGAAGCCGAGCGACCGCGGAGCGGCTCCGCCATTCCCCAACGGCACTTACGTAAAGCACGTTCATCCCAGGGCACTGCCGGCTCCACTGCATGGGCGGTCCGATCCAGCCCCTTATATCACCTCGGTGGACTGCCATGGGGACTGGTCGGTCCCTCCACCGCTGGAATCCCGGTGACGTCCCACCTGACGTCATGCGCAGGTGCTCGTGACGGAAGCAGAACTGACGTCGGGCTTCCACCGGGCGGCTGTACTCCGCCGGATTTACGGGAGTGCTTGGGGCCCACAAACGCAGACCACAGACCGCAGATCCTGCAGACGCCGGCGTTCAGACACCGCTTCGTCGGGTCAAAGGCTAGGCGTCACTGTTCTGTGCTGTGCTGCATGTCAGGCTAAACGCCGGGCACCGCTGGCCTGTGCTGTGCTGCCTGTCAGGTTAAACGCCGGGCGCCACTGGCCTGTGCTCCGCTGTCTGTCAGGTTAAACATCGGGCGCTGCTGGCCTGTGCTATCTGTCAGGGTAAACGCCGGCGCCGCTGGCCTGTGCTGTGCCGCCTGTCAGGGTAAACGCCGGGCGCCGCTGGCCTGTGCTGTCTGTCAGGGTGAACGCCGGCGCCGCTGGCCTGTGCTGTGCCGTCTGTCAGGGTTAACGCCGGCGCCGCTGGCCTGTGCTGTGCTGTCTGTCAGGGTAAACGCCGGCGTGCTGACCTCAGTTTTGCTGTCTGTCAAGTTATACGTCGGGCGCCGCTGGCCTGAGCTCTGTCTCAGCACTGCAAGCCCGTAAAGTGTGTGTGTGTGTGGGGGTGGGTGGGGGGGGGGGGTAGGGGTGGGGTGGTGGGGGGGGGGGGGGTAGGGGGGGGCAGAACATTTCCTGTTAGGTGGACGCACGCAACGTCAAGCTTGTCGCGTCGAAACTTATTTATAAGCTCGTATCGTGTGGAACAAACCAACTTGATCGTATAGTCGGTTGTAGCACGTGGAATCAAAGCGCACGTGTCCGTGCATGGTCCAGGTAGTAATGGCATTAACATACAATATCCTTGCGTCAAGATTCGACTCTCGCGGCTGCCGGTGGCTATCAGTTTCCTGAATTGCTAAACAAGTGCATCAGTTCATGACTAAAGGCGCTAACAATCTCATACGTTAAGCTGGATCATATTCGCCATCAGGCCGTCCACAAGTCGAGGTAATGGCATCCAAGCCCTGAACGCCACACCGAGCTCTTCTTTACCAGTATCCTTGACCACGAGGTGCATTACCTGCTTCAGTTCCTCGGTGTCGAACAACTGCTTTATGAAGCCGGCAGCAGCCAGATCAGGCGAATAGGGTAGCTGCCTGGTCGTGAACACCCCACATATTCTCAAAAATTTCGTCGTCTCGTGCATTATGTTGTCGTAGTGGTGTTTTCGTGCAGTCGTGGTGTGGAGGGGCTTGATTTAAATATGAAGCCACGCTTTGGATGATCATTTTTTGGTTCCGCCCATCATCATCTTTTTCAGTGCTGGTGCGTAGCTTGTGAAGTTGACTGTTTCACCCCTAAGAAGGAAGCCGTTGCTGACGAAGCAGTCCCGCTCGAAGAAAGCTATGTCTACACATGGCCATCTAACCAATGGCTCTGGGCCTGGGCCGAGTCAAGACTCTCGCCAACTTCTTTCACTCCTTACTTCCACTTTTGGTCGGCAGGTCATAGAAATGCACATGAACTTTTTAACGATAGTTGCTGAGTGCTTGATTACTTGATATTTGGTAGCTTTGCTTTTGTAGCTTTGGTAGATTTGTTGGTGGCTTGACTCGCACTGACCGAGCACATCCTGCGCACCACGTGTTCTACCCATTCAATAGGTAGCACACCTTTCAAAAGCCAAGCTGGTTCAACGCCGATCTTCTGGTGGCCTTCTGGCGCTGACGCGGTCGCCAGTGTTTTGAATGTAACGCTGATTGCTGTTCCGAGATCGTCTTCTCTGCTCGGCGCTCGACGTCAGCCGAGCATGCGCGCGCCTTCACGCCCCTGTACGAAATTTGTCCAAGGTGCTTGTTTGCACTTTCTTAAACTGGTCCTACCCCGCAGGGGCACCAGCTTCGGTCGGTGTAGGGGACTAGTGCCCCCTCGGGTCCCAGCTCCGGTAACGGGTGGAGAGCGCAAGCTGTTCCTCCCAGGGCGTAGCGAACCTGCCGGTACGTGAGCTCCGGCTCCTTGTCCCGCCCGCTCCCTCCACACTACTCGCACTCCCACATCCGGCCATATTACCACTCCTCATCTTCGCTTTATCGGGGTCGCCGACCACGCCCCCTCGCCACGCCCCCGGGTAAATCGGATTCTGGTGGCTGAGGGGCGCGCCGTGCGGGTCAGTCACGGGGCGTCCCATCACTCCACTTTGGCCAGGATATCCGGGGGCGTGGGGGGCCCGCGGGGCCCTACACGGGTCTAGCGGCTTGTCGCTCGCGTGGCGGTTGGGTGCTCCTTGCGGGTTTCCGCTCTGGGCGCCTGGCCGCGCGCAGCGGCTTAAGGGGTCAAGGGGCGGCGGCGCTGAACCACGGTCGGGACGGGGAAGGGTCTCCCCCGTTACACCTGGCCGTGTGGAAGACGTCGTTCGCCCCGTATAGCACCGGGGTAGCTCTGACGGCACCACCACCACCTGGGTGAGTGGGCCGTCCCCCAGTTGAGTTCCGAGGTGGGTTGGGAGCCCAGGTGTCGAAATTAGCAATTGGACTACATGACATCTACAAACCCCAAAAACACCTGCCCCCCGAGAGGGGGACGGACTGCGATGAACTTGGGGCGCAGTGAAGAGTCAGTTCCACCTGCCCCACGCGTTCTTGTCTTCCGGAGTGATGTGAAGAACCTAGCATCGCTTTCACCGTTTCAGCGCTGAAACGGATGCGACATGCTTGCAAAAGTCACCCGCTGTGATAAGCTGATAGATGGTGCGATCGAGGTGGAATTCGCAAACGGCACCGATGCGGCTCGAGCTATGGCAGCCACTGAATTTGTTTGCGCCGCGAGAACCGAGGGTGGAAAACGAGACGTGAGCGTGCCAGTCACGGTCACACCGCACCACAAGACAAATTTCTCAAAAGGTATCATAAACTGCTATGACCTTCGTGACGTCAGCGAGGAGGAAATCATCGAAGAGTTGGGAATCTTTGGGGTCACCGCAGCGCGCAGGATCACGACCAGGAGGGGTGATGACCAAATGCCAACAAACAACATTATACTGACATTTAACCCGCCTGATCTACCGTCTGATATCCGCATTGGCTACGCCGTTGTCAACGTCAGAGTCTTCGTTCCGAATCCGATGCGATGTTTTCAATGCCAGCGCTTTGGTCACACAAAACCACACTGCCGCAATCGAGCTGTCTGTGAGAAATGTGCATCTTACGAGCAGTCAGAAGACCAGTATACTTCTGTGCAGCCCTGGTGCGTGAACTGTGGCGCGAGGCAGGTACCGCGCACAACTTTCGATCGAAGTTGTCCAGCCTTCATGAAGGAAAAGGAAGTTATCTCACTGAAAACCTCAAAGAACATCTCCTTCCGCGAGGCGCGTGAACAGTATGAGGCTAATCACCCCAAAGTATCTTGTGCTGAAAAGTCCAAAACCCCTGTACTACAGTCCACCAGCATCAATCACATGCCAGCGGTCCAATTCATCGCGCTCCTGCGATCCTTCGGTTTGCATGTGGTGCCGGCGGGACGATTGACTCCCGCCCAGTCGGATCCTCCAGGTCCTTCAGCTGCGTCCTGCTCGACCAACGATGTGCCACCGGCCCCTCAGGTGTCGTCGGGGTCGCTAGCGGGGCAGGAGGAGGGATGGACCGTGGTCAAGCGCGGCCATGGCCCGCGGGCTCGGCCGTCCTCGCCGTCTGGCGTTCCGCTGCCCTCGTCGCCTCCGGTGACACTGGCGAGTGCGTGTGGACGGGCAGCGGAAACGATGGAACGGCACGAGGCAGACAGGCGCACCCGCGACGCCAAGCGGGCCCGCTTGGCCGAGTTGGAGAGGGCTAAGACGGTCAATCGTTTGTCCGGTTCGAGCAAGGAGCCCGCCCCTCGCAGTGGTACACCATCGCCCAGAAGGCCAGTGGAGGCCCCGCTGACCCCTAGACGCCCGGTACAGGCCCGCCGATGGCCCCCCCCCCCGCCGCCACCCCGGACTGGGTACGCTGGCGTGAAGCGTGCCCCGGCCGGTCCCCCGTCTCCATCTGACGGAGGGAGCCCCAGGATTCGTCCCAGAGTGGGGCACGTTCCCTCAGAATCGAGCCGTGGCTCTCCTTCTGAAACGCCTGCTCCTACAACTGGCGCAGCCCAGTTCTTTTAGGACGTATCCAGTTCTAGTATGTGACCTCCAGCCGCCTTTTAACACGTCCCCTTTGCAGGCCTTTTTACAGTGGAACTGTAGAGGAATAAGGGCGAATGCCCTCGACCTCCAGGCTGTCGTCAGCAAGCACTGTCCTGCGGCCGTAGCGCTGCAAGAGACCAAGCTGGCTTCTAATCACCACTGCACGCTGAAGGGATACGCCCTGTGTCGCAACGATGTGTTAACCGAACGGTATCGCACACGGCGGTGTCCTCCTTGCAGTCCACCACAGCGTGCCAGCCAGGAGGTTGAGCCTGCGGTGCACGCTACAGTCTGTAGCCGCACGCCTACATTTTAATCACCGTTTCATCCCGGTGTGTTCTTTATATCTTCCACCTGGCGTCGCTTTTCCATTGAAAGAGATGAGACGTTTAGGTGCGTGAGTTGCCCTTCACCATTTCTTCTTTTCGGTGACTTCAACGCTCATCACACTGCGTGGGGCTGTGATAGCACGAGCACCCGCGGAAGGATTTGCGAACATTTTATCCATGACTTGTCACTGTGTATTTTAAACACGGGGACTCGTACTCATTTTACACTTCCGTTTGGTTAGACTTCCGCTCTTGACTTGAGTCTTTCTAGTCCCGAGCTGGTGGAGAGCCTCGAGTGGTCTGTGGCAGATGATCTAATGGGCAACGATCACTTCCCAATGTGGCTTTGACTTCCAAATAAGGGGAACGTTGGGTGTAAGACCACGACGTTGGAATTTAAAAAAGGCTGACTGGAGTGAGTTTGAGGCTCGACTGGAGACATTGTGTCAAACCGGAAGGGAGAGGGCGACACCCCCTATTGAGGATTTTACTCACCGACTTCTAGATTGCGCTAGCGATTACATCCTGCGCACTTCTGGATTTCCCCGTCGCACTCCTGTCCCGTGGTGGACAGAGAAGTGTCGTGACGCAATTCGCGCTCGCAAACGTGCTTTCCGAGCTTCCGACGCCAGAAATAGACTGGAGAATGTAGTAGCTTTTTAAGAAGGCGAGAGCTTTCGCCCGTCGCACGATAAAAGAAGCGAAACGTGAAACCTGGAGTGTGTATGTAAGCACGCTCAACCGATTCACTCCAACTTCGCAGGTTTGGGCTCGGATCAAACGCATCTCGGGGCAGTTTTCATCCCTGCCACTTCCTGTGCTACATGTTAACGGCCAGGTGGTGACTCATCCGTTGGATGTGGCCAACGAGATCGCCCGAGCACTCTCCGACCGTAGCAAAGGTGCAAACACGAGCCCACAGTTCTTACAGCAGAGAGCACAATGCCAAAAAATCGTGGTGGACTTTTTCACAAGGCAACCACATGCGTACAATGAGCCCCTCACTTTGGTGGAGTTGGAGTCGGCAATCGCAAAGCTTCGTAGTGTATCGGAAGGTCTTGATGACATCCACGATGAGGTGCTCCGACATCTGCCACCGCGTGCACGTCGTGTACTATTGGCGGCCCTCAGCAGGGTGTGGTCAAGTGGGGAATTCCCTCCGGCCTGGCCGGAGGCTGTTGTGGTACCTATTCTAAAGCCGGGAAAGAGTGGGATGGACCCTCTTCATTACCGACCCATTTCACTGACGTCATCACTGTCCAAGCTCATGGAAAGGAAGGTTAACGTTCGACTCACTTGGTTTTTGGAGGAGAACAATATTTTTAGCAACTCGCAGTGCGGGTTTAGGAAAAACCGTAGTACGGTGGACCACCTTTTGGCTTTGGACACTGCGGTTCGTAAGGCTTTTCAAGAGAAAGCGCATATAGGGACAGTGTTCTTTGACATTGAAGCCGCCTATGACACCACATGGCGTCGTGGTATTCTTCAAAAGCTTTTTAAATATGGTACACGTGGCCATATGGGTACTTTTCTCCAAAGGCTTTTAGCCAAACGATATTTCCGTGTTCGGGTCGGCAACGTCCTCTCCAATAGGTACTAACAAATAAACGGCGTGCCCCAGGGTGGCGTGTTAAGTGCAGCGCTGTTCGCAGTTATGATAAATTATGTTTGTGATGTGCTCCCCGAGTGGGTAAGACGTGCCCTTTTTGTTGACGATTTTGCTATTTGGACCAGTGCAGCGAGGGCACCAGCGATGGAGCAACGCCTCCAGCTGGCTGTGGACCGCGTTGAAAGATGGGGTGACATGAACGGGTTTTGTTTCTCAGGCGACAAGACCGTTGCGATGCATTTTTGTCGCCGCCAGCGGTGTGATGACCTGAGCATCCGTCTATATGGTCGCTCTATTCCAAATAAGACCGTGACGAGGTACCTTGGGATACACTTTGACCGCCGTCTTACATATGCACATTTTAAAATGTTACGCGATCGCTGCTTTAAATCTCTCAACATACTAAAGTGTGTGTCTCGCACATCAAGTAGGGCAGACAGAAGCACGCCTATGCTTTTACATCGTTCACTCGTCCGCTCCAAACTGGATTATGCATGCTTTGTGTATGATGGCGCGTCTGAATCCAGCATGCGTGTTTTTGATACCGTCCACCACACTACCATTCGCATTGTTATTAGGCGTTCCGCACATCACCTTCCGTCAGCCTTTTAACGAAGGCACACCAGCCACCACTTTCGACGAGGAGGAAAATGCTCGGTATGCGTCATGCCTGGAAGATGCGGCAGTTCACACTTCATCCGAGATATTCTGCAGTATTTTCTCGGTTTGCCTTGAGTTCCCTTCGTCATGGGCCGCAGCAGCACGTTTTAACTTTTGGGTTCCGAATGAGAGCCTTATTGCTCGAGATCGGAATTCCTCTTCGAGGTGTAAAGCAAGTAAGCCACCTGGCGTCTCCTCCTTGGCAAGTGACCATAGCCTTCATTGACACCTCGCTGACGGAAATTAGGAAAAAAGACGTCACACCACACCTAATGAGATCCAGGACATTTGAGCTTCTGGCGTGTTATGAAGGATACACTCTGACGTACACAGACGGATCCAAAACCGCGGATGGCGTGGGTTGTGCTTTCGTCAGCGGTTCTGTCACTCGATCGTTCTCGTTACCGACCCATTCGTCAGTTTTCACAGCGGAATTAATTGCGATTACTAAGGCGATATGTTTCATAGAAGTTGGTGAAGAATCTTCACACGCCATTTTTACAGGTTCACTGAGCAGTATCTCTGCACTGGAGTCTTTTTATTCATCATGCCACCTAATGCAGGACATTTTATCACGCCTGACACAGTTGAATCGTGTTGGAAAGAGAGGTGCCCGGCGCTGGATCCCCAGTCACGTCGGTGTCGTGGGCAACGAGTTGGCTGATGCCGCTGCTAAGCGAGCAGCGGCGGAACCATATACCCGGTTTTTGCCTATCCCTGCCAAATATTTCTACCCGGCAGTCAAGACCTTCCTGAGAAGCAAACTGCAGCGTTGTTGGGACCAGGTGGGTGGCAATAGGCTCAGGACGATAAAAACCGAGTTAAGCTTGTGGTCGTCATGCTCTCACAGTGTGCGGTGGGAAGAAGTGGCTTTATGCGGGTTGGGTATTGGGCATACGTCTGCCACCCATGGCCATCTGTTGCATGGAGCGGACAGACCCCTATGCCAGCTGTGTGGTGCCGTCCTCACTGTCCACCATGTCATTGTATCATGTCCGTGCCTCATCGAAGAACGACGACGTCACTTTGGTCAGCAGGCTTCACCCCTGACGATCAGCGATGTGCCCGGTGACAGTTCCTCCTTTCTTGATTCCAAACAGCTCTTTTCGCTCTTAATAGATATTTATTTTCAAGTCATTTTCACACCGTACTAATTAAGCAAAAACATCGTTATGGGCGCAAAACGACCATTGCAGTAGACGCGCCCGAAAACACCAGTCAACAACAAAATTAAACCGGTTCATCCATTGAGCTATAATCTGCAAAGCTATGGCACTCTGTAGGTCGACGCTTTCAAAAACTAGTGCGCATTCTCGGATTCTTGCCCGGCCATATCAACGCGAATTACCTCGTGCTTGGAGAGACGCCACGTAATATCTGTTGTGTTGGTAGCCGTGCGCCAGTCTGTCCGCAGTTTTAATGTTCAGCAATACATGAGATTCTTCCTTTTGCGTTACCGGTACAATGGAATGTTTTCAGAAGTTGCTAGCTTCTTGTTGGTCTCATGAATGCATCCGAACATTCAAAAGTTATTCCAAAAATATCGAGACGCGTTGATCCTGTTAGTTGCAGCCGGTTACTCGCCACGGCTTCGTGCAGGATAACTTGATGGTGGTGCCCTCCAAGCTAGCGGTGCCATGTAAGCCGAATGTCTGAAGTTTGGTGCGAAGAACGCGACGTAAATATAGTTGGCGTTTTATGGTGGCCTTTTCGGGATGTGGCGTTTTTATAGCGACTGCTCGGTGTCGTATCGACAATTATGTGAGGTTCTCCAACACAACGGGATTAATCGCCTGACTCCACTGCTGGCAACTGCCTCTTCATATTGCAGTGGGACGTTTATGAAAATTTTGAAATATAAAAACTATGAACGAAATGGGTTTACATAAAAACAGTGATGCACAGAAATCCGTAAACATTCACAACTATATTTACAGACACAGTGCAAGTAGATGCGTCCCAACACAGCACAAAATCACATCCAAGTCAATCTGACAAAGGACTCACTCCGCGAGATGATATACTCTGAACCAACAACCACTGCAACATCCCCTCAAACGGGCCAAGCTCTATCCGCAGTATGAATGACTTTTCTCCATTGCCGTGGTGCGCCATGGCTCACGATAACACACGCACAAGGTCCGAGAAATTAACAGCAGCGGATCAACCGAGTAGGCACGCTGATATGGCAGCGATGACGTCACGCCCTGACGGAGCTCATGGAGTCGGCTTTCCGACCCAGTCACTGGCGCAGTGGCAGTCTCCCTGAAGGAGCGCGCGAGCGCTGACGCTAGCTAGCGGGAGCGCTGGCCGAACAGTGCGTTATCCACGGTGTCGTTGATACGGGCATCTTCCGGTCACAAATGTCAAACAGTTCCCACGACTGAGCCACTTATAAGTTACGAATTAGCGCAGGAGGTGCGACCTCGATAAAAGCCGGTCACCTGAATTGATGGCGGATCCAACGGACAGGGTCAGTGCTTATGAAACACTGACGTCAACACCAGCGCAAAGCTGTCAGAAGTAGTCCATGCTGTCATTCCATTTTCCTCTACTCCCCTCGCCGCGTCCGTTGAACTGTAAGAGCCTGTCACAGCTCATTGCGTCGCGCAGCGAGACGGAAACCCGGAGCCAGCGGGCAGACAGCGCCTTCCCGGGCGGGGGGGGGGGGGGGGGCGGGGGGCCTGAGCACGCCTAGAACACGTTGAGATCGACACGGGGAATGGCGAATGAATTGCAGCCGCGCAGACTGTTGAAGAAGACGGAGGGCTGCCACAGCGCCAATGGCTGTATCGCCTCCAGGTCCTCGATGTTGTCGCAGAGGATACGCGCCCAGCTCGACTGCTGAATCTCGCGTACTTGCTGGAACGACAAACTGTTGGGCATGTCGCCGTTGTCGTGGAAGAACCTGCGGGAACGGAAGTGGTCAAAAGCTGTTGCGACTGCGAATGAAAACGACAGCTGTTCTGTTTGCCCATTGCTTTGGGATCCGACGGTCATTGAGGGAAATCACTACTCAAGTGGAACGCGGCTTGGTGAAATCAACTGATTGCCACGCTTAATAAGCGTTCATCAAAGATACTCCGTAACATGCTTCATTGCTCTAAGCGACCTACATGCCGCAAAGGTGTGGCTTCGTTTTAGCAAGACATAAAATGCACACCGTACAAGGACGCCAGCGAACTTTCAACGTGAAAACCAACAGCATAGAGCTAACGGCACGAATTACACTAAAAGCCAACCCAAGGGTCTACAAGCCACGGATGCTTCTTATCTTCTCCTTACCTGTCACCGTATCGGGTGGCGAAGAATTGCTCGCCGATGATGCACTGGAACACCTCGCCGACCAGTGCACCGGGCTTTCGCTTCTCGGCCACACCACCGATGAAGAGGTCGATGTCAAAAATGCTGCTGTAGACCGATTGCAGGCTCTGCAGTACCTTCGGATCGAAGAACGGCGCCAGGGAAGACCACTCTCCGTCGAGCGAGCGCTCCAGACAGTTCTCCAGCGCCGTGACGTAGGTCGGCAGGCCGTGGTCACGACCGCGGTTGATGTTGAGTGCGATCAGATCCAGCCCGGATGGCGCGCCCTGAGCGAACAGCTTCTCGTGCACAGAGGCGGAGAAGGTGTTGTCGACCGAGCGCGGCTTCTGGCGCGTCAGTGAGCGCGCGAACTGCGCCATAACACCCGGTCCGGTGAGTAGGTCGGGACGGAAGAACGTGTCCTCCATGGCCAGCGTCTTCAAGATGCGGCCTGTCTCGCTGCGTAGGATGAACAAGTCTTGTACCTGTGGAAGCGGATGACGTTCGGTCAAGATGGCGCGTTCCGCCAGCATGTGCGATCGTGATGCCGCAGTGTGTGTGCGTGATTGTCCACCAAGAAAGCGGAAGACATGGAATGGTGAATGGGTGCGCGGTGGTCATCACCGTGCCACAGCAACCGAAGAGTAACCTAATGGCGCTGGCCGGACAGCAACAGGGCACTGAACTAGGAGGGTCCGAAACGGACCGGGCTCCAAAAACGCACACGCGACCAGGGGGATCTACAGCAGATCCGGCTTGCGGAAACTCGCATCTAGAAGGGAGACGAGCTCGAGGGGGAACACTGACCTGCGAGTGTCCGAAGCGGAAGGCGGCTGTTGAAAACTCGGACGTAATGCGCGGGTCCACCTGATCCGAGTAGCTGAAGGAATGTCCGAACTCTGGGTCGAGACCATGTTCACGCGTGTACTTGAAGCCAAGTACAGTGGGCAGGTATTCGTTGTAGACGACGTTCTGGTACTCGCCGTTGACAATGCGGCGCGCCTCCTGGAACAGCCGCTCGTCGTCCCAGTCTCGGTGATTCCTCGCCAGCACCGCCGCCACGCGGTTGTGCTCGCGTGTCCAAATGGTGTGCATGAAGGCCAGCCCAGGGTTCTCGCTTAGGCGGCCCTCACCCGAGATGAACCGGCCGCCAACCTGCGGCAGGAGGTTGCCGTCGCTGCTCTTGATGAGGCCACCGGTGAAAGCACGAAGCCGGTCCGCCTGCTCCTTGCTGCTGCCGTAGATGTTGGAGGAGTCCAGGAACTGCGACACCTGGTTCAGCTGGTTGGTCGGACCGGCGATACAGTCCTCGAACGGAGCCGGTTGCGAGCGCACCTGGCTCATGCACTTGCGGCCGAACTGCGAGTAGAAGGGGTCGTCGTCCGGCACACGGATCGGGTTGCAGCCGATGGGGTGCAGCGGCTCATCGGGGAACGAGTTGTCACTGTTGCAACAAGCCAGTCCCCCGCCGCCCGGCAACGTGAACGCCGCCGTTGAAATCATGTCGTGGTTGATGAACTGGCCAAACAGCATGACGGAGAGCGTGCGGAAGTTGTCGTCGCGCGGGGACGTGTTCGCCACGCGCTGACTGACAAGCCGTGCCGACGGCAGCGGGCCGCCAAGGCCGGACGAGCGCGGCTTGAATATGCCGTCTTCGTACTCGGCCGGGAAGAAACGCGAGAAGGCCGTCTGCGCGCGCCCCAGCCGCGGCTCATCCTGGTTGTTGCACTCGCCATTGAACGTGCGGAAGTTGCCTGATCCGGCACAGTTGGGGCGCGCGGGCACCTCGCAGCCGGGAATCTTGTCGTCGCCGAGAACGGGGAAGGCGGGGAAGTTGGCGCGGTCCTGCAGACCCACTCCGAACAGTGGTGCCTCGGCGCTGAATGCCTTGGAGCCGACGGCGCGCATCTCCTTCAGCTTCGTCAGTACCTCAACAGACTGCAGCGATGCCTCTGCCGACCGTTCAGCCTCGCTCGACTGCGGTCGCGAGAACAACAGCTGCAGGCTCTCTGGTGATCTGGCGCGAGCCCTGTTGGCCCCTCTCTGAGCGAGCTGGTCCACCACCCGCCCCACCTCCTCCAGTCTCTGCTTTGCTTCCACTACCACAGGTGCTTTCTGAAACGCAGGGAAAAAGAGTGAGGGGGTGAAAACACACCTGGCGCCATTGTATGGAAGTCATCGTATAGGTCTTGAAATGCTCGGGAGGCTTTAGTAAAACGATAGATCTCATCCGGTACTGATCTGATTTACTGGGTACCACTCCAGTACTCGCAGCATATTTCTGACTTAATTTACTTACCACTAACCGCAAAACCCACAGCCCAATTAGTTCATGACGGAGCGAGGCTTGAGAACGGCCGAAGCGTATGAGCTAAAAGCCCGCCCGGCGGCGAGATATACCTGCACAGCGTCGCTGATCACCAGCTCCTGTTGGTCCTTGAGGCGGTTCTTCAGGGGCTGTACGTCAAACACGTTCTTGCTGTTGCTGGTTTGCCCCGGGAAGAAAATGCCCGGAGCGGCTGCGGCCGCTTGCGGTCTGCCGAACCTGCAGGAGGCGACGACCACAGTCAACGCCGTGCTCGTTAAGCGACGAGAGGAGTCTGGTGATAAAGGACAAGCCGTAGCGTCATAACGCACGCCTCAGACGATCTCGGCATGCTTCCCGGCTTAACTGAGGGCTAGTACATTGAAGACGAAGCCTTTTTACGAAATATGGGATCCACCGCTTGAACCACGCTTAGGTTTTCCTCACTGGACGCGAGGGGACAGCCTGTGGCAGGTCTTATCGAATTAGATGCACGCAACGTAAGGAAGACTAGTAAGATATCCAGTGAGCACAGAGTGGTTACATGGAGTCTAGCGTGAGCTGACCTGTTGCCGAGATCGCTAGAGCCGCACAGCACGCCATCAGAACCGTCCTTGAGCGTGCAGAGCCGCCCGGCCGCGAACGGGTTCTCGGTGGGCTCCGCCTCCAGCAGCTCCTTGCACTCCAGGAGCGGCACGCACACGTCGGCCGCCGCCCAGCCGGCCACAAGGGCCAAACAGGTGACCTAGGGAGGGAGAGGGCCGGTCACATCCACTGTCCCTTTAATCCATCCGTAAGCCCCGAGCCGGGCTGGGAGATTATCTTTGCACCACTACTCGCTTAACTGTGCGTGAGAAAGGAGCAACCACATACTTACAGATGCCCCACAAAGCCTAACAGTCGTCATATGACGTCATCAGGTTCGATCGCGCCGACTTGAGCATAAGCGACGATGACGAGTCCCAAAACTGGCGGCTGTGTGATCGATTGGGGAAAGGTGCGCTACATAACGACCAACGCCTGCTCCAAGGTAGTTCCTGTGACGGCAAAGTCACTCCGCCACAGCAGTTTGAACGGGCCACTAAGAAGTGCGCAATATGTCTGGGCATGTGACGTCAAAGGGGGCAGGTTTGCGGGTAGCGTTCGTCCATGTAGAAGCGAACTTCCGGTATTGACAACCCACCCGGTGGTCATTGGCCAGCTACCAGACCGCTCGGAGGTCAGCTATTTCCCCGACATCCGTGTAAATACCGTGCCTTGAATTCGAGCGAGGTAAGGAAACAAGCGGTGAGAGAAACAAGGCCAAGGCTTGCGGCAGACTCGCGAGCGTCCGCAGCTTCCGTGTGCCCGTCCGCCGCCCGATGAACACGATCGTGACACTCTGGACGGTGCTCAACCTTGGCAGGGGTGGGAGCTGGCACCTTTTTATTCCACTCAGCCGTCTCGTCGCCCGGCGAGAGCTGAGTGTCTCCCAAGTGGCGGACACCTGGACACCGCGCCGCCTGGCCCGTCTGAGGAAGCGCCGCACGGTGCCCGAGTACCACGGGGAGCTCACGGTCGGCGGGTACCATGCATTTCAGTTTCCTGTTGCAAGATGCCACTGTCCTGCGTTTAATTGCATTCATTTTATGCTTTCATAGGTTCACTTACTTTTGTGGCAAAACAAATTTCAGTTAGCTTCGACATTTCAAGACGTTTCGAAAGTTACAGGTCCAGGCTGAGAGTCGTACAGAGATTTTCTGCCATTTATCCATAGACCATTATCATGTCTTGTATACCACGGCGACGGATAGAAAGTAGCGAACCTTCAGTCAAATCCCGGCAAAACTGTTCTATCCCATTTGAGAACATGCATACCGAACACCCCAATATACACATACAGTGGTATTGGCCCAGATTTGATATGAATTAGCTACGCAACAGCTAAGGTGCCGATTTGACCTTTCAACACAGCGGCGGCCCAACAGGCGCCAGCTGCCCGATAGCAGACGGTGTCGCGCCCGCAAACGCCCTCTCCCGAACCCCGTGGGATTTTCCGCTCGCGCAAACGATTGCAATTTGCAGGCGGCAAATAGTGGCTAGTCACATCTCGATTTTGGTACACCATCAAGTTGGTTTAGCTGAATGCAAAAATCGACATATGCACAACACACGCGTTTAAGTGCACGAGCTTGGATCGAAGGAAGCGTGTGCGCTGTGCAAGTGCTTGTGCATGTGTGGGGTGGTTGTGAACAATGCCATTTAATGCCATGTGCACAATTATGCATGGGCATGATTATGCACGCATTTTTCTGCTTATTCTCGTGAGTGCCCTTCCATCTGCTACTAATCCGACAGCAGATTATCAATTGCACTTGCATGAAACTTAATCCCTTAACTGTCTTATTTCAGCAACACGTCATGTGGTTACTTGAATTATAATTAAAGCACAGCAAATCAGTAATCATGAATGCCGCACACATCAGAGGCCCGCGGCCTGGAAACATCCCTGAGGCCCCGGGTGGATTATGAGCCTTTTCTCTTCATGAAAAGCACGATTGTTGTCGATATGCTCTCGCCAGTTTGGAAGCATTTTGCAAATCCACGCGCAGATCATTATTTCGGGGATCCATCCTCGTCTTTGCGGCGATGTTCGGTAGATTTTCACGCCTTGAACAGTCTACGCGTAATTATCGATCCGTAAAGCAAGCCGCACAACAGAACAGAGGTGCCTTAATTACAGGGGTGCCAGCAGCAAGGACGGCCGATTTACACGGAACAGACGACAATCGCGCGTGAACGATGTACGAAAAAACGTTTGGCCTCGCTCGCTTACCTCGCGGCAAGATTACAGCTTCAAGGGCCGCCGAGCAGAGGGCCCGACACTGGGCGCGTGCATCGCGGGAAACAAGTTCGTCTAGATCCAGGATTGCAATACGGGTGTCAAAGGCAACGGAAGGCGCCACGCATTTGTGATGCCTGTAAGCAGATAATATCTAGAGCATACCATGCTGTTTCGGTCGCTAAATTTTGTGGGCATGCCGTCACGATGTCTGTAAGAAACTCGCCAACGGAAATCAAAACAAACATCGTCCGTGGAAGGGGTATCATTATCTGGCAACACACAGGTGATCCTTTTACTTTTCACGTTTGTTTTTTCATCGTATCTGCCCGAGGGTCCTTAAAGCCCAATACGAACAGCTGTGACCGATGTGGGTATTAATCCCCCACGTGATTCACCATTTTTCGTAATGCGGACTGACGGGGATGAGGGAGGGGTCCTTTAGCACATTAAGTTTTTATTAGCACATACATTAGCACATTAGTTTTATTTACTCCCACTAGAAAAGGTGTTTTGCATACATTCGAGGGAGGGCTGGAGTCCACAATTTTCATTGTGGGCTTTTTTGCAATTTTTTTGCAATTTTTTTTGAGCCTCCTCAGTGCTCTTTTAAGCCCCGCTAATGCGTATGAGCCAAAGAGGAAATCCTGGCCCAGAGAAATGCAGCAAGCAGCATCTTTGTCCGTTCCACGGGCTCAGTTCATTCCAACGTCTGCCTTCCGATGCAGCCGCTCGCGCCGGGGTGGGTTCGAGTCGCTTTGGGCGCTCGCTATTTTTCCTTGACAGGCATCGCCTGCGGCCGGTGGAAGCGGCCGCTCTGAAGGTCAGATGACGCCAGAGGGCAGAACGGACCGCGGCGAGCATTGCTGCATGTTAAACCTTTGCCACCAAATTATGCCGTTGAGCTGAAATTACGCGGTTGAGTGGTAGGGGTCAGGACTCACACGAACACTGCTTGAGGTGCGCTCTGATCCCAGAAATCCATCTATTCAAAAGATTCGGATCAATTTTTTGAAAAAAGTGTCTGAACGGGTGCTACACCAGGTAAATTCGCCTGAGCGCATCATACAAAAAGAATCATTATCACCATCATCATGACTGTGGCATTGACTTAAAACGGAAGTCACTCCTCAAAATCAAAACATTTTCGGAACCAACCAAATCTATAAGCTTTAATTTTGACAGCGGGGACGCAAATCATAGCACCGACACTCGAATGACAAATCGGGATTTCGGGGCAGATAAGTTCTACTTATTGGCTCAGCCGCTCCCCTTACCAACTTAAGAAAGCGACACCCCTGGCTGATAGGTACGAGACCATTACGGTACGGTCACAGTGCGAAACACGACACGACTTTCCAACGCGTTATGTCCTGCAGCAAAAGCGAAATAATATGTGAGCGTCCAAACCGAGGTCCTTGCCTGCGCGATGCAGCATCGTTTGACGGAGACTTGTCGAACGTGAGACAATGTAAAGGCAGCAAGTGTGGCATCACCACATCACGTGACACTTCCTCACGTCATTGCTCAGCGCGTCGAGGACCCCCCTGGACCCCAGCGTGCGCGGCGCGGCTCGTGCGTCCCCCAGCGGCACTTACGTAAAGCAGGCTCATCCCGGGGCGCTGTCACCTTCACTGCACTGCCGGCGCGGCCTGGCTGCTTATATGGTCTCCGCGCGACGCCCGGGGGCCGGTCCGGCCCGCCGCGCGCCAGCGACAGCGCGCACTCGCCGCTGGAATCCCGGTGACGTCACGCCCGCCGTCAAGCGCAGGTGCTCCTTGGCGAAAACAGAACTGCCGTCGGAGTTCCCCCGGCTGTCTGTACCTGGAGGTGCCCCTGCGCCGGCTTCCTGGAGCGTGCGCGGTCGGCGGGATGCCCTGCAGACGCCGCCGTTTAGACTGCGATTCGTCAGGTCAAATGCAGTGCGCCGGGCGGCGAGGCGGCGGTTGGGCGGTTGCTAGCCGGCCGAGGCGCCGCCGGCCTGCGCTCTGCCGTCTGCATTGCAGGCTCGCACCGGGGAAGGGGAGGGGGGGGGGGGGGGTATTTTGGCCGGACGCACACAACGTGGAGTAGGTCGCGTCGAGCCTTATAGAAAAGTTTTCGTTGTCATTCGGTCTTCTGCGTTATGAAATTAAGGTGCACACGCCAGTGCAAGTCCCAAATCGGGACGGAGTTTCACAAAATCAGTTGGGATGAGCGGGAACAATGAAAAATGACACAGCCTACCCCAAAATACAGCAAACGGGCTCTCCCTGGATTTGCCCACTACCCTCTCACAGTTGAGGGGAAGAGGCTGGAGCCCAAGATGGGGAACTGGACGCCCCTCCCCAAACTGAACGGAAAATTTAACCCCTGCGCCGGGCGAAGCATTACAAAACCCTCGTTAGAGACTGACTGCGTGACGCACTAATGCTTCTAGTTTCCACATGTGAAGCAAAACCAGTCCGGTTGGACACATTAATCGCCTGCCATCTGAGCGACGATCGCACTTGATAGCGCAGCGCGGCACCCTACGCCAGCAGGGCTGGAAAATCCCCCACGTGCATCCGCTGGAGGTCTTCGTCCGTTAGCCCGGACCCGTTCTGCCAAGGCAGCGACGCAGCTGCAGCTCCCTGTCCGCTGAACGGCGGTTCAAGACGGCCACGCGGGCCTGCAGCGGCCTGCCGAATGCGTCGCATACCCCTGCGGCCCTCCGTGGCGAGCAGATTAGGCGTGGCTGATTTCAAATGAAGTGATGCTGGTTTATCGCTTCTAATCCCATTCAAAAGTGGTTGTCGGGCTATCCATGACGACATGACGTTGTCAAACGCAGTGTATTCGTAGTGTATTCTCGAAGTGACGTAGTATATTCGTAGTGTTTTCTCGTAGTGACGGAGTGCATTCTCGGATTGCATTATCTTAATATACAGGACGAGATCTGGCTTAAGATGGGGTTTGGCGATCACGTTAAGCTAAATTAACTTTACCATAACGTACGTTACGGTATGATATACAGTCACCAGCACTTAAAGTTTGTCGTGATTCGTGGTAATGCTGACATGTGGTAGTGTACATGCTTGTCGCACTGGGACAGTCGTGCATTTCCGAGAGACAGGTACGCAGGCATGGTAAAGGAGGGCATGAGGCGGCTTCCGGCAAGTACCGGCTGGTGAATGGTAACGATGAGTTGCTCGCGCCAGTGACGTTAGCACGCAGATAAGGATCGCTTGCCCCGCTGAGCCGGATCATGACGTTTGATCGCTTCCCCGCTGAGCCGGTTCATGACATTTAATGGCTTTCCCCGCTAAGCCAGGCCATGACACTTGGGACACGCTCAGTAGGGCTTCTGGCACCGCTGAGCCAAGCGTGCTGTTTGTGGTCGGTTTGTTTCCATATCTGCACATTGGTCACGTTCACTCGTCGTTTCCTGAATACGTGCCTAACCACGGCCGCAACGGCTAGCCATGAGTCATGTGGAGAAGATTCCCACGGCTCTGTGCTGTAATAACAGCCGTTTTAGAATTTCTTGTTTTACTCAAGAAATGTGCGACAGACGTAATGTTTTGCCTGTGACTTGGGATCCATCATCACGGGCCTATTTGTCTGTAAGCCCCGGGTTTGCGTTTCTAAGAAAAAATGGTTTTCTGTTTCGTTTCTACTTTGGTCACAATTCGTAACTTGGAAAGCACTACAACATGCTGTTTGAAAAAGTATGGGCAGGGGTAGGCAAAGTTAATTTTTCGACGCATGCAACTGATTTTCTGGTTATTATCGAAAGAGTTAATGTAATGCAATTGCTCTCAAATGGATGCACGGCGACCCAAATGCATGTTTTCTTGAACTGCCTTTTTACCGTAACCAATCATAATAACTATCAATCATAATCATATCATAATTATAATTGTTTTTTGATGATCATATACATATTGATATACATGATGATGATGATAAATCAATGAATCATAATCATGATTAAATATGTTGACTCACAGATACTTTCCTATTATCTGATTTCGGTTTATGCAACATCCAACTGATTATCTGTGCATTTTCTATTTTGATGTGGCACTTGGCACTTTGATATGGCACAGCAGCCTGCTATGACAGCGCTCTCCAAGCTCCTGAACTTCTGTCTTGGCGTACGGCTCTGGCTCATGAAGGTCTTAAAGTAACGGAGTGTTGCACTTTAACTGCTCCAGAATTTCCCAAGTTGGCCGCGAAATGTAAGTTTTTGACTAGGTGAACGTAACATTTCGGCTAGAATATGTCCCGACTCACCATGTATCATATGCCCAAATTATACAAAATTAAGAGCTGTGAAATGCACGCATCGATGATCATGAGCTGACCTCATATGGAACATTATGGCCTCCAGGGAAGGTTGCTGGGCTGCACGAGTGTTCCGGTGGTTGGGCTACCAAGTGAAGTGTTTTAAATTTTCAACCGTAGGGGTGCCTTACCAGTCAAGGGACGGACCACGTGATAGAAGACATGCACTGTCATTGATTGTTACGTGGATGACCCCAAACCGTATGTCAATGAAGCAATTACACATAGATGTGCTCGATCGATGGAACAGAAAATTCGTCTTCTATAGGTACCGAGCAGGCAGAACTTCAGTGCAGCAGTATTCGCACCCGAATTCGCAAATCACATGGTTCGAAAGCTGCCCGGCCAGTTTTTTTTTCTGTCCGACTGAAGGGTCTGACCATGCGTAGCAAGTTCGGACGCTGAAGTCATTGGGAATAGTGGACTTTGGTATGCGCTGCACTGCGTGAAGTTGGGTTTCGCGACAAAATTACTGCAAAAAGACAATGCCCTCGGTGAATATTGGTGACAGTGAAGTGACTCGAAAATAATTGGTGGATGTTTGACTACACAAATGCGGAGATAACAGAGGTCTTATAACATTGTAAGTCAAAAATGATGGGCTTAGCTCAAGCCAGTCAGCGTAACGAAACCCTTGATAGTCAGTGACCTGACGAGTGCGTTTCGCATAAGGCACCCATTAGAAAACAAACCGAGGTTCTTCTCCCAGGGCCTCAAAACTGCGCCCTTGAACCTGCCGCTTATTTGAGATAGATCGTGTGAGATTCAACGGCTACTAGATGCAATAAGGTGTGTTTCCCGGCGTTTCTTCGGGCTATTGGCGCGGTATTAGTCACTAAAAAAAAAATCAGGGGTCTCCTCCTGCCACGCCTCTGCAGCTGCTAAGGCCAACTCTAGAGCACTTATTAAGACGTGAGTATTTTCAACGTACCCATCATGCGTACTACTCACTATGGCATTTATTAAGGTGCCGATCTTGACACGCGTGGCGCTTATCAATTTACGTCGCGAGCCAATCTTTTGTGCTGCTTTGCCCCACCATTTGTGGAGCCCCCATTGTGCTACACGCTCCATCGCCGTCGCCTTAGTCCGGCAATGACAACAACAATCTCGGGTGATTACATGGCAACATTCCGATCACACCTGAAGCATGCAGTAGCGACGGCTGATATTGACGCACAGCCTTGAACTTTGTGATTCTGCAGGTTGCAGGGAGAGAGGGTCTGAGAGAGGTCTCAGGGAGGAGGAGAGGGAAAGAGCTTCACATCTGCACCATCAGTCCGTATCCCCAGCCTGTTGGCAATGGAGATGTCTATTGCGCATGTAGACGGATTGGAGGGCGGTTGCGGGGTTCGTGGTTGGGGATGAAATCCAAACCAATACCGGACAAATGCTTGGCGATGAGGGCACGTGTGCTGTCTGTGACTCCTTCGTCACGTGTTGCCGATGAGGGAACGTAAGCTCTCTGAGTGACGCGACTGACTTCTCAGCCACATCCTGGCAATGAGAGAATGTGTGCGGCATTTGAATCCCCAGCCACGTGCTGGTGATCAGAGAACGCGTACTGTCTGTCTGACCCAGCCACGTGCCGGCCATGGAGGAACATGTGCTGTCTGTGACTCCCTAATCACATACTGGCGGTGAGTGAGCATGCTCTCTGTGACTCTGTAGCCACGCGCCAGTTGTGTTACATGCGCCACAGACGATCTTTTGCTGCGCCAGTGTTTTCTGGCTATGTTTGCTGGCCCAGTTGACCAGCGGTGCATGCACATAGCCAATGTTCAGAAGTTACAAATTTAGCCACAATGATCGAAGTAACGTGGCTCACATCTCACCATCCGAGTGTGTTGTCCAGCTGGAGCGCGAGGCTCGTGCCTTTCTCTGCCTGCTGACGAGCACATTAGAGCCTTGCTGTTGACCTGACTGACGTCCGGAGCAGCCGCGCGCGCCAGCTGTCTGCGAGCCGGCCCGCGTCCTTCAGAGAACTGGAAAGGGGTCTCGATTGCCCAACCTCCGCTCGATGTTCATCATCACGCCCTTCGATGCATGGGTCGAAGGGCGGGCATGTCTCTGAGGAGGCATGCATCATCAAATAATCGCTGACCGGGGTTCATGTCTCCTCAATTTTCGCAATATCAGGTTAAGTTTTTTCAATTTTGTCCGTACAATGCACGTTTAAACGTTTTCCATTAAAAATGCCGCTTTCGGATCAAAATGATAGAGTCCGCCTTGACTGCTCCAAACCTGATTTGTCTCCTCATAGAGACGTTACACCCACGCTCCGACGCTTGTTGATGGAAGCTTAATGGCAATAAAGGTGGCGTAATCGTTACGTCATGCGGCTTTCCCATCCACTTCCCTCGGCAGATTTTCCGATGTATATGATGTGGGGACGAGGAAGGGGCGGGGCGGGGGGGGGGAGGGGGGCAGCGACAACTTCTATCCCGTTTTCCTCCTCCACCGGCACGATATTGTAAGTGTTTCGGGGAGGGGCGACTGTCCCTACCCTCTCCCGTCCTCATAAGTTTCCCTCGTCCCTGCACCCAGGGCTTTCCCAGTCATCCGTGATACCTGCGGCCATTAAGAGTCGTGTTTTACGTCAGCATTGGGAGCACGGACCGGACCTTCGTTCGGCATTTTGTCCGACGCCAGCACTCAACCGTCACCCAACAGAGGAGCTGACACCGTTGTTCCCAGGTGACTCAGTCGACCTTGGACGTCCCCGACGTGTCATGGCGAAATCGGCGGCCGGAAATTTTGGTCGTCGACATAGCCGGATCATGGCCGTCGGCCAGCCCTATCGACTGCCGTCGCATAAACCCATTAGCTACTGCCACCCGCCCAGCCAGCCTATCAATAATCAGTTACTGTCATCAGGCATCCGTCGTCTACAGTCAATGGATATGACCCATTGGCAGCCATCAGCCACCAGCCATTACACGCCATCAGCCATCATGAGCCGATCGCTTCATTAACCATTAGATCCTGTCATCGGTCATTGCAATCAGCTCACCCGGCCTCACGGCCTCAGCTCACCTCATCAGTTATCAGAACCGCTATCGGAAAAGTCATCAGATAATGTCTTCAGTCAATGTCATCGATATCATTATTGTCGATATCAGTCATTATCAACCAATGAGCATCAACCACCGTTGTCAGCTGTCAGTCATTAGCTGCTGTTATCAGCTACCATCTGCTGCTGCTGCCAATCCAGGCAATTACGCTTCATCAACCATTTAGCTCTCCAGCCATCCGCCATCAGCCACATCACCATCCATCGACCGTCAGTCATCCGGCACATCAGGCCCGTCAACTGCCATCACCACATCATCAGCTGACGTCACCAGACCATCAGCTGCCGTCATCAGGTCATCAGCTGCCGTCACCAAGTCAACAGCTGCCGTCACTAGGTCATCAGCTGCCGTCACCAGGTCAACAGCTGCTGTTACCAGGTCATCAGCTGCCGTCACCAGGTCATCAGCTGTTGTTATCTGCTCCTGCCTGGATCAGTACAGATCAAACGGGGAACTGTTACAGGTGCCCATGTTGACTGGTACGAAAATAACTTTTACAAGCGAAGTATGAAGCAGTCGCTCGGTTTAGGGATGCACTCCGCTATTGGCATGAGGCTGTATATGGCTAAGGCTGCATAAAACTGTATATGGTTAAGAGCGAGTGTGCTGGCCGAACATCACCTAGCTGAATACATTTTAAATTCGGCGGCTCGGACCGAGCCGGACCGAACGGCCGAACCTAGGGCATATTTATGTCTTGCGAAACACGGATCAAACCGCCATGATGTTTTTAGCAAAAGTAAAACAATCCTTTAAGGATTTTCTAAGTGTCCTGCAACATGGTCGGGCCTCAGCCCAAGCTGTTCGTGAGCGCGATGTTGGGCTGTCAGCGCTGTATCACTTCACTAACGTGGAAATGGCAAAATGTTCAGGCCACGGAAAAGCTGAAGAACGCTTTTCAAAAGCAAGTACAGATGTAGGTGACGAGATGACGCTTTAATATGAGACCGACTTATCTTAGCGAAGAAGAAAATGAGCTCATCGTTGATCAAACTGCCAGGCCTCGACCAGCCTCAGGCCAGCTAGTCTGACAGCATCGCATACGCGAATTGTGCACGGACATTGGGCATTGGTGTACCTCCACTTGTGGAATTCAGAGGACATTCCAATGAATTGGTAAGCCGGACCGGTATGTATTTCCAAACGCGGTTGGTTTCATTCGCTAACGCATTGGTACCGTCTCCATAGTGATTATGGTAACCTTTGCGGTCGCCTCGCGCGGTTGCGTTCCGCGCAGGTCGTCTCTATTGATCCAGTTCCAGTGACGTCTGCAGGGAACAATGTGCAACCACCCACGCCTCCAGTCTGTGGGCCTCCAAAGCCACAGGGTAGTGGACCCGCGCCTGGATGCTACCCAAATGTGCAGCGGGACCCCTACGTACCTGTACCGCGCTACTGTTTACAAGGAACACAGCCAATGGCAAACACGCGTTTCAAGCAGCCATAAACACGCTCTGCACGTGCGGCGCTCAGTTTGCACAACAAGCGCGGCTCGTGTACAGCCAGTTATCTCCCGCATGGCTCAACGCCCGCATGGGCGGCGGAATAAACACACCCGTCATCTGCAGCAAGTGGTGACACATTACGGCGACGGCCGCACCTCGCCGGCAGGACTTTCCAGCCGCGGCCAGACTCGGGGTCAAGAGGTCAGCGCCGCTGGCCGCCGGTGATCTCAGGGTCAGGAGAGGCCGGCCGTTTCGCGCACGGCGATTGGTCCTCATGTCCTACCATGCACGTCACACATGACCAGCTGAACGCCAGGGGACACAGAGAGTAGAGGAGGGGGGGGGAGGGGGGGGACAGCAGGAGGGGAGATAGGTTGGCGTGTTGCTGTTAAGTAAACATGCGTGGAAAATTAATCCTAACTGGCCACAGTGAACTTGATTCAGTATGCATGCGGTAGTGGAGGAACTACAAAACGGCACAACATTTTTACGCCTCGCGCTAAAATTCCTACGCTACGCTGAGCGTGTGAGGGGACTGGGAACGCAGGCCTTACCCAGGCCATTCAGTGGGGCGCTCCCCCAAATAGGGTATTTAGCACGGCGCTCCACCAACTCAGGCCACCCGACACGGTGTTTCCTTAACTCAGGCCATTCAGCACGGCGCTCTCCCAACTCAGACTATTCAGCACGGCGCTCCCCCAACTCCGAATATTCAGCATGGCGCTCCTCCAACTCAGACTACTCTGCGGGGCGCTCCCCAACTCAGGCCATTCAGCGGGCGCTCCCCCAACTCAGACTACTCTGCGGGGCGCTCCCCAACTCAGACCATCCAGCGGGCGCTCCCCCAAATCAGACTACTCGGCGGGGCGCTCCCCAACTCAGGCCATTCAGCAGGGCGCCCCCCAACTCAGGCCATTCAGCAGAGCGCTTTCCAACTCAGGCCATTCAGCAGGGCGCTCCCCCAACTCAGACTATTCAGCAGGGCGCTCCCCAACTCTGGATCGCGTTAGTTAGCCAACGGATGTGCCTTACGATCATCCTTGCCAGAGTTTCACCGGCGTTGTTCCGTGAACCGATGCGCGACATACAATGCGTTCCTCGGACCCGTGGCGCCTCTGCTCCTCCTCTCCGATGCACGCTGCCCTGCTGGCACTGTGCCAACACGCACCTGACCTCGATCATTGACAGCTGGTTGTATGCGGAGATCGCAGCTTATCTCTGAACAATGCCGGCACAAGTCGGACCGATTCGTGGCGGTGTGATCTCATAATTCCAGGCGAGAGATAGCGCACCACGGCTCAGCGGCGAAAGCTCATGTCATGCGGCCGCGTCGCCACCGCCCCGGCGCTCGCGGCGGGTCCCCTGCTCATGCCGTCCACCGCTGCAGACAGTTTGGGATTTCCCAAGGTGGTACGGGGAATCGGCATGAAAGAGATCTACCTGCGGAAAGGCACAGCTTCTGTTAGTTCCACGTCACAGCGTGATGTGCGGTCACGATCTGTGCAGACGACCAGGGGTGAAAAGGCGTGTTTTCTGTCATCGACGGAATTCTGGATAATCCTAATTGTCACCTGGAACCAAATCTATCGGAACGTTGCAATGTAACTATAAATACGCCATAAGTGTTTTCGTTTCGGAAGTACTATTTGCACCAAAGTATCATTTGCGGGCCATGCCAAAAGTCCCGGGCGTTAGGGCGTAAGGCTCAGTGCATGAGTGTCCGGCGCAGCGCGCTTAAGGCTGGTGAGCACGCCGGTCCGCTTCAAACCTAGGGAGTCGCATGTACGGGGAAGAGCGAGAACAGGTTTGGTCAGCGGCCGTATCACAGCCATGAACGGCACGTAGCAAAGCCCATACACTATCTCACGACGTGCGAGAGAAATACCAGTGCACCAGAGATGAAAACAGTCCCCTTTTGAGGGTTCTTACTCTTATTTTTACTGACTCACTTAAGAGCCTAAAGAGCTCTTCAGGGCTTGAAAGTTAAATATGCGGACAGGTGGAATTCGGTCCTTCGTCCGGGCATAAGGATAGGATATCTTATGAAAGAGGCCGAATAATTATCTCACAAACATATATTTGGAATTGCAATCACTTGATCGGACTACGGATAGGCAGTGCCCTCGTGCCAATGTAGTGTAATTGGGTATAATTTTCATGATTCACTCCAACGCATCTAGTCAGCAGAGTACTGTTAAATTTCCAAATGGTTTAAGACATCACTAGACTACGACCTTGAAGTTCACGCCGTACGTAAAACGGACGTCAGATTCGGTGCTTTCGCGCCGTAATTGACCATTTGAGACGTTTGGCAATCGCTTCGAAGTCGGAGCCCATCGCTGATAAATCACTGAATAAATCGCTAACTTCACAAACATGCTGCAAGGTTTACATGTCTCTGGCCCTTGTACGTGCTCGTCTCCTGCTCACTCGACAAGCGACTCTGCGGGTGCCGAGTGATGACACCCGCTGTGATGGGAGCCGGTTCTTACCAACGATGGCGAATACTGGTGTCATACAGCGTCGGTAGTTGCCCACCACGCCCGCGAATGGGTGATACGGTGTGACAATTTTTGCAGCACCACGACGACTGATGTAAATATCAACGCCATTTCAACAATTTGCCATGTAAAATTGGATGAGGCGGTCACGTAAATAAGATAGGTTCCGCTGGCACGCTAACAGATAAACAGCTCTTGGAAATTTAGTTTGAAGATTTTGAGTTGATAGATTTCAGGGATCAGCCTTAGAAGCCCTGACGGGTACAATTTCCTTTACCAAAGGCATACACTACCGGAGGGGCTGTGCTCATACCCACCCATCGCTCTTTGCTAATCAGCTGAACTCACCCGCTCCCCACCCGTTCTCAGTTTTTCGAGCATTTTAGCTACAATTATGAAACAGTTTAAAGGTAGCTTTCTCATTTGTAACGGGGTTCGAATTAAGATAACCTACTTTGAGGATTATTGAATGTAGTTCGCAGTCATGCACTTTTTAAGACTTCAAAACCTATGGTTTCTAAGCTTGACATCCACGAACTTGCGCATAATATTTCATGCAGACTAGCCAGAACCCATGCCCGAATACCTTCAAAATCATACCCAACACAGCCCTTTGTACACTCGCGCCATAAAATTCCACCCTTGGTGTGAAATTGCATCATTGGATGGAAGAGTTCAGTGCTCAGATATCAACCACGGCTTAGCATGAGCTCCGATCCCAGAAATCAGTCAACTCAAATCGTCCGAACTAAATATGTAAAAAAAAAAATGTTCCGTATGAGTATCAATGGCTTTACCCAATCCATGGAGTCCACCAATCAGCGCCAAGGCCAGTGACGCTTGTTGCATGAGCCATTGCCTCACCACCTGATCGTGATGCTACGGGCCAACGGCGGCATTATTCGGCGGAAGCTTATCTTGCTGCAATGCTCGACACGGTCTGTCACGCCCTCTGACGTCACTTAATCCTTAGCGCCGCGACTGCCGCCAGCTGTAGGGCGTCCCACACCACACAGATTAGACAGCAAGCCGCATTTCCCCGTCTTAGGAGCGTACAGTTACGTGCAGTGCCGGAGACATGAGTAAAGAATGCTAAGAAAAGCTGGTGTTGCACAGCTGTCGAAAGGAGCATTTTCTGCTAAGGCAAATGATCGGTTATGTGAGATTAGATGAAAGGTGGTGCCGTTGCTGCTACACTCGTCATGCCGCATTGTTCATTGATGACGAGAAAAACGCTCCACCCACCGCAGGTAGTTCTTTAAGAAATGTTGAATGGTGTGGGGATATTCCAACGACATGGCCGATCTAATACATGAACCACGTTATTCTTGCATTTAAAAGAAAAGGCAAAAAGACGATGTGATAGGGCCTTGGTAAGCTTACAACAGCAGCAACAGCAACGGGACTAGAACGACTGTGAGCGGGCCGAGGGAAGTGGCACAAGCGGGGGACACAGGGGACTCGTGCCCTCCCCCCTCCCCCATTAGGTCCGAGAGGCCATTTGGACCCCCCGGTCCATATGATTAGGGACCCGAAGGGCTGATCGTAGGTCACATTCAGGAACCCGGCGCGCAGTACCGGACCCCTGAATGCCAGCCAGATGCCGCAAATGTCAGTCAAATGCCACAGCCTACATCAGTCAATCATTACCAACACGAGACAGTCGGTTCCATGTCGTTTTGGACCTGAGGTCAGAAGCTTTGTCCCAGACAGGGACAAACCCGAGGCGCGCAATTTATGCTCGTGGGGGCGGGGCCCCTGAGTCAATGAGGCTTCACCGACTGTATCGGCTAGGGGACCACAGCGCGTAACTGGAGGTCCTGTGCTGGCAAGGCGCCCCGAGTGGGCCAGGTGCACCAGTGGAGGAAGTGTTCGAGGGGCCCGAGTAGGGGCCCGAAGGGCTGGCTGTAAGTCACATTAAGGATGCCACCCCGTAGCGTCGTGACCTCAAGTCAGAAGGCCTCTTGAAGGCCTCTCGCCATAAGGCCTCAACTGCCAGTCAGAATGCATCTTGCGCCGAGTGAGAAACCCCTGGAACAATACTTTTCGGCCTCTGTTTCGGCCAGAGACCACCAACACCGAACAGTTGGCTCCGTGTCGGTCTGAACCCTGGGAGCCCATTTGCTAAGCAGGAACAAGACCAGAACCCGCTCTTCGCAATGGTCGGGTCCCACAAACAATGAGGGGCCCGTGTCCGTTAAGGGTCGGGAGCGCCCTACAAGTGGTAATGGAATGACCCTTGCCGCCCGAGTCGGCCTGAGAACCATCTGCTGAACGCGGGCATGGACGGGGCCCAATTACGGAGCCCCCTGCGACGACCAGGGATCTTGTTGCGTCGGTGAGGACTCCTGCTTCGGTCTGAGCCCAGCTGCCCTGATCAGAGGGCTTCTCGCGCAAGGGAGAACGTATCATCATCAACGTATGATCAGCCGCCCCCGTGTCACCAGAACGACAGCCGGTAGGTGCCCCGCGCTGGGATGATGGCCCCTCAACCACTGGCCGGGAACAATTATGCTCCCTCTGGTGTTCCATCCATTGGGCACTTTGCCCGGGAAAAGGTAAGCGATATCATGCTTGTCCAATAGCGTGGGTCGAGATAAGGTCAAACATGACAAAAGCCCAGGCCATGTTTGTCTGAAAACCTCCAACAGTTTACAGAATCGAATTGTGAAGCGAACTGCAGAAAAATTCTTGAGCCTGCACGCTCGCAATTTCAGAAGCAAGAAGAGTCACGAATTCTACTTATACCTTTCAAATTATTAGTCTGAGTGTCTCTTTCACCTCTATAGCTTTTAAAATTCTTTCTGGATGAGATAACCGGTTGCATCAACGCGAGACATAGATATTTTATTTTTACTCTTCCAGTTCCACCACTAGCATCCAGCACTAGTGCGCGGTGTTGTAAACGCTAGTTCGCTCCTATTATCCACACAGGTGAATTACACGTTCGAAATACTTTCTAGGCTCATGAATGCATGCCCTAAGCAGTTCAGAGGTACTCATTTCAGATGCATCGTCCTTTTCGTCCGTCCGGTGGCCGCCGCTTAGTGTCAGCCTCAAGACCGCCGCCGAGCGGCCTGCGAAGACTGCAACGCTGGCCGTCGGACCTCAAATTCTTAGTACTTGCGAGCGCGCGTGTTCTAAACGGTGCTGCATGATTTTTCCCAGCGATCGATTCCGACCGACGATGAAACTGTTTTAGGCGAACATGGTTCAGCCGTGTTCATGCAAATGCGTGACTTCATTTCGATCTACAATATGCGCTGTAGATATTCGATCTACAATATCGTTCAATCAGCCGGCAACGTCTCTGTAGAACCCAGCACAAAGTGTGACAAAGTATGACTACTACCGGTTTAGAAAAGGTCTATTGAATCATTGCTAAATGAATGACTCTGCCGGATGACTTCTTGTGGTCGCTTTCCTCGGTTTAGTTACTCCAAAATGCGCTGACTTACATTTTTCAGTACATTTTGCTTCTCTTCCAGTAAAATGTGGTAAAAAAATTAAAACGAAGAAAGTCATACCCCTCGAAATAGAGTAGGCCATGTCAGGTGATTTCATTTGAAAGGGGCAGGGCTTTCACCATCCGGGGCCCTTTGTCAACCCACTACCAAGGCTCTGGCTGCGCTCCTGGCCGTGGGAAAAGTGTCTAGTCTAAGTTCTGATTCCCTCCTACTGCAGTAAGACTGGGGTAGGGTATGAATAACTTTACGTGCGATGCATTTTTTTATACACTTAACACGTTACGATGCTTGAAACGCTGGACGATCCCATGCATAGAATGCTTTCATCGGGATATTTACAATTTAGCGGCATACAGCAAATCCTTTTTTGACGAAGAAGACGCAGCAGCTACATTCATAGTGGCCGCCCAAGCCAACGTCTACAATTCCGCCCCAGGTTAGGCCGGCTTGTTTCGCGGCTGCGTTGGTTTACGAGAAGAGGTCCTGACAGGTATGTGGCAGCAGCTTGCTCTCGAAGTAAGGTATTAAATCGTTACGCTTCTTATTTCATGCTGAGATGTTTGTAAGACGTGAACGCCTGTGTTGAATAGTTTCACGGATGTTTAGAAATTCTACACCGCGTCATGTAAGGTAGCCGGTAGGCGGTAGCTACCTACATGGTCGATGCCGTGTAGAATTTCGATTCCTGGTAAAAAATATTACAGATGCTTAGCACTTACCTCATGCACTCGGGCTCAAACTAGGGCTTTTAAAACTGCTCAAAGCAGAGATGTAAGATTTTCAGGGCATCATTTCCCATTATGTTTTCCACCCTGGGCCTGAATCCAGTTTGTTTATCATGCATCTGCTGTCAGGTTTTTTATTGACACCAATGTGATAAACCTTGGGCAGGTGTGTGCTGAAATCAGTTCAGGTTAATTGGCTTAGGATTTTCAACTTCTTGCTTTCAACTGTCTTGTATTTTTGCTAAAAGTGGTCATCACAATATTTAATTCTCTGAATCATTGGCTCTGAACATGCTGAAGTAAATGAAGAACGCATAGATAATAGAAAACATTCACAACTGTGGTGTGCACACTCTAAAGTACTTGCTACAACAGCGTTGCTATTCTGGTCATGCCTGGTGAAATATTTATTTCTTTCAGTACAACCTGTAACTGTGAGTTGTGCATGATAAGTGCCATTACAGTGCCAGGTGGAATTCCCAAGCCCATCCCTTAAGGCAGCAAGGAGTCATTTCTAATGTGCGCTGGGTGAGATCTCGTGTCACACAGATATGGAGAAAACAAATCAACAGTGATATATGTTTGGCCTTGATCACAGCATGACCAGTGAAACACCAGGATTTGAATAACCTAATTTGCATGTCATGGATGCCTCAGTGATCTTGAAATAGTCTCCTGAAGTAGTCTGCATTGCTTACTTTGCAGGCCTGTAGCCCAGAATCTGAAGGGGTTCAAGTCTTAAGGAGTGCATGGCTGTGAACTGCACCAAATGATCTCCAAGATGGGTGTTTCAGTTCAAAACCCCATGTAAATGTGGAATAGTTCCTGAAAGTAGCTACCTTCATGCATTCTGAAATCCTTTGTTTTTAAGCATGGACATGTTGTGTGCAATGGCTATGTTTATGGTTTATATGAGTGATTTCTGTTGTTTTCATAGTTTCTGCAACTTGCCTCATCTGGAACACCTTTGTTGGCAGATCCGTGGCTGAGGTTGTCCCAACCCCAGCACACTGCCTGTGACCGTGGAGACCGAGAACCGCTGCTCCCCCGCTCAGGCGGCCATGCAAGACTGGAGGAAAGCTGTCTTCCAAACTCCCCTCACATACAAAATGGGTATGCACTTCTACCAACACTGATGGGATGTCTGATGTGGGGCACTGCTCAAGTGCATGCCGTACTATCAGGCTAAATTAGTGGCACAGGCGGATGGAGGGGGGGGGGGGGGGGGGCACAGGGGATACGTGTCGTCTGCCCTTGGGTCGGGGTGCACTTCAGTCCCTCCAAACTAACAGTTTAGGTTCGGATTTAAAGGCCCAGAAGGCTGCCTGGAGGTCATATTCAGGGGCCCCATCCCACAGGGCCAGGCACTCCTATGTCAGACAGGGGGCCCTTTGTGCTGATCAGGGCCCCCTGATTGACAAGTGCGTATATGTCGGCAGACACTATCGGTACGGCCCAGTCGGCTTCGTGTCAGTGTGAGCCTGATTGCCCATTTTCGAAGCAGCGACAAAGCCGGAGCCAGTGATTTACATTGTTTGGGGCCCCAGCGTCTGTCAGTGGCCCACAACGCCCGACTGGGTACCCTGTGCCGGCAAGGGGCCACCGAAACCGACGATCAAGGGCCGATTGGAATGCATAAGGGACCGGAGCACTGGCTGCAGGTCATATAAAGGATTTCGGCCCATGTAGCCATGACCTGAGATGTCAATCAGAGCGCCTTTTGCACCGATTGCTTGGGGACCCAGAGACAATGCGGGCGTCTATGTCGGTCAGAGATCACTCACACCGAGCAGCTGGTTCCGCGTCGGTCTGAACCCTGTGGACCCAGTTCGTAAAGAGGACCGAGACCGGGTTTCACGGTTTGCATTAGTCTGGGTCCCTGACATACTTATCGGGGCCCCCGTGTCGATCCGGGGCCCACGGTGCCTGACGGGGAATCTTGTGTAGGCAAGTGGGCCCGGGTCGGCCACGGGCCTTGTTTATGGAGGCCCGAAGAGGGACCTGAATCGTCTCTCGAGAGCAGAGATCAATGCCTCGTTTTGGAAGACTGAAGGGCCCAAGGGGCTGGTCGTGGGTCACACCAACGACCCCCGACCGAAAGTTCATGATCTCAAATGTTAGTGTGACGGCCTCTTGCACTGATCGGGGATCCCTGAGGCAGGGCACCCGTCTTTTTCGGATCGAGATCACCAACACCGCACAGCACAGTCGGCTCCTCTCCAATTATTGGACCATCTGCCACAACCAGCGAGCTTTCTGCGTCATTTTGGGTTCCTGCGTCAATCCGGGATCATCTGCGCGGGTCAGAAGGCCTCCCGCGTCAGGGAGGAGACCAATATGATACTATGTTTTCTTCTAAGGGCCCCCAGGTCGACCTGGGCACCCCCGGACGCCAGAATGACACAATCAATGACGGCGTTTTCCTCAATCTTGTGCGTCCCCTCGCCAAGGCACTGGCTGTGCCCGTGGTACATACCAACAGTCGGGCCTGTCATGGGTCGTGTTTGCATATACTGGTTGTTCCTGTTGGTTTCATACACGCTTCTTTGAATATGGGGCGCCCTGTCTGTTTCCCATGATGTTTTCATCCTTTTCAGAGGCAACACGATTATAGTTGTCACTTCATTGATTTTTGATGATATGACGATTTCATTCAACTACTTCGGCATACCAAACTGATTGTCTTCTCAATGCTTGACCTGCTTGTCAACTGTTTCGTGCCCTTGCTGTGATTTCATACCAGATTCTGCTTGATTAGTACCACATTATTTTGCATTTATACCAGCTATTTGTGTGTAGTGAAAAGAGACGAATTCAACTGGTCCTCAAGAGCTGTCCCCAACAGCTCGGGGGGCGCACGTGGTGCGCGACCCTTATCGCCCACGCCGGCGCTGCCTGCCTCCTGCAGGCAACTCGACGGTGCGCCTACAGAGCCGCGTGGTGGCTGGTCTGGTGGTGACGGCGGCGGTGGTGCTGCTGTACCTGCTGCTGCAGCGCGGTCGGCAGGGTCTTACCGTGCAACCGTGGACACCGGCCGGCCTGGCGGGACCCAGGTGAGGCTCTTAACGCGTCATCAGGACGCAGGTGAGGCCCTTGACACATAATCAGGACACAGGTGAGGCTCCTGACGCATCGTCAGGACCCAGGTGAGACTCCTGATGCATCATCAGGACCCAGGTGAGGCCCTTAATGCATAGACTCGAAGGTCCTACGGCTGGTATGGCTATGGGCCTGTGGTGAGGTTGTAACGAACAGGTACCATTCAAAATGAAGGGAGTGGAGGGGAGGGTCAATCATGGCAATCTCGACTATTTTTGCAAGGCCTGGTTTTTGGGGCCACTGGTGTCACTCAGAATGTGACATATCGAAGTTCTGATGCGGGGTCCAGCCTCAGTAACTGTTAGTCCGGTTGCGTTTCCTTTGTTTGCATGCGACTGCAGCGCCACTACCATCGTCACACCCTGGCGAAAACTGGGTGTGGTGATACCGAAACGTCCAACGTTGTAATCGAAACTGAAGCTGTATCCAAAGAGACGGACTCACCATTGATTCAGGGACGGGTTCGGCTTGAGGACTGGACGGCTCGGAGATGGGGACGGCTCGGGAACGGAGACGGGGACGGCTGGGGGACGGGGACGTCTCGGGGACGGGGACGTCTCAGGGGCGGGGAAGGCTCGGGGACGGGGACGGCTGGGGGATGGCCCGACCGACCGGGCCACGCTGCTCGCCCGGTGTCCTGGCCGGCTGCCTGCCCGCTGGGGGTCACCGCCGTCGCCGTCCCTTGCCCGAGGCTCCCGTGAGGCAGCGCCGCGCCGGGCCAGGCGAACGCGTCGTTGAAAGCTCGGGCGATCCCGCCTGCGGTGCGCAGCAGCCAATGTGACTCCGTGTACTGTGCCACCGTGACAGGATCGCCAGTAGTGAACAATTCGTCGGTGCCGCCGCCCGCTCCAAGCGCTGACCCCTGTCCGCCCACCTCTCTTCCCTCCAGCGAGTGCAACACCACATACCCGCTGACGCGTCCGGTGGCCACCAAGACGGGCGGCGTGCGCTACCGGGTGGCCGTCATCAGTGACCTGGACACGGGGTCACGGCGAGGCGCCGCGTGGGTCAGCGTGCTGCGGCGAGGCTGGCTCTCCTGGGACGAGCGCCGCCGCGCCGCCGACGTCTGGTGGGACGGGGATGACGTCACGCTGACGTCTTCACTGGCGCAGGTGGGTCGCGGTGATTGCGTCAGTCTAACGGTGACTGGGCTGGTGTGGATCAGGGACTGGTGCATGTCAGGTCTGGGTCGCTTTAGCTTTTGGTAAAGTACCTAGTAAGTCGAGTCTTTCCGTATAACTGGCCGCTTTTATCCGGTTTGTGTCACTTGGCTGCTTTACCGTTCTCTGCTCGGTTGCTTTCGAGTGTACCTCTCGTCACGTCACACCAATGGGTCACCTGCGATATTGGTGTTACGCGATGGACCGTGTTCACGCAAGCAGTGGGCCAGCCAACCGCCGTGGTGCGTGTCCTCCGTTGCGGCCTCGCTGAAGCGGCCGTGAGAATGTTGCGAAGCCGCCGGCGCGCACCTCCCGCAGACCTCTGCGGAGCGCGGAGCTGCGGTGCCTGACGCGTGCTGATGCCGACTCGCTCCGGCACGGTCTGAGAAGCGCGCCCGTGATGTGCTCGTGCATATCCGGGCAGCAAAGATATGAGCAGTACGCTCAGACGAGTTCTGACGTTTACCGGGGATAGGACGGCCTCAAGGTGTAAGAACTGGCCACCTGTTGGTGGTCTGCCGGAGTGTCCACACGTACGGTCTCCGACAGTGTGTCCACGTTGTCCTGAATGTCCGTACGGTCTCTGACGGTGTGTCCACGTTGTCCCGACTGTCCGCACGCGCGGGTCCCAGCACGTCCGCTCCCCAGCACAGCACACCCGGCAAGCACGGTGACATGGGCTGCGTTCGCCAGGGCTGCTACCTCTGACGTCGTGAGCGCCTACGTCACACACAAACGACTTTCTACTACGGCGTCATACTATGACTAACTATCTACACCTATGACGTAGGTTGCAGCTTGTGGGCGGCGTTTGGTAGCGGGGAATGCGGCCCAGGCCAGGTCACCGCCGCAGTCTGACACGGCCCGCGGTCTGACACGGTGTGCGCGTCACGCAGGGCGGTCGGGGTATGGAGCTGTCGGAGCTAGTCGTGTTTGACGGTCATCTGCTCTCCGTCGACGACCGCACCGGGGTGGTGTACCGCCTGACCTCGGGTCAGGCCGTGCCCTGGCTCATCCTGGCGGACGGCGACGGCGCCGTGGCCAAGGGCTTTAAAGGTGGGTACGCCGCCGGGCGCAGGCGGTGGTCGGAAGGCAAGACAGCCAGAACGGGACACGCTCGGGGGACATCGAACGTGAGATGTTTTGAAATATTTCAAGTTTGTGATGTAAATGATTGGTTCTTGACGTCTTACGGTGATAGTTTAATACATTTAGTTTGCGTGTAGTAAAAGTGTCTTCATCTCTTTGTTATATGTTAATGTGTGGTATTTTGGACGCTGCGTTTTTTGCAGTTGATGGTACTCAACCTAACTTAAGCGCGCTTCCGAGCGCCTCTTTAGTTGACTTAAGAGGCGCTCAGATTTAAGCGCTCCGGTTATGCGCCAATCCACTCTTCATATTATGCACTGAGTAATGTCCATAATCGAAAATAAACATAAAATCAAATAAAACCTGCGCCAGGTCGGGGGTCTGATACAACAGTGCCCGGCCGTGGAGTTAACTTACCCCTTGTGATCTCCTACCTCCAGACGTCTTACGAGAAAAAAGCAAAGATACCGCTGTGGAGGTCAAGTCGTGTAGAGGTCTCGTCAAGTCATGAAGGATTCACAAAAGATTGTTGACCTGAGGTCAAATATGAGATTACCAGAGGTCACGAAACGAAAAACGCTCGTTCTGATAGATGCAGTCAAAACACGTGTTTATTCGTCGAGACGGATATTGAGAGCACAAAAGCTGAGCGTTAAGAGGTTATTATTAAGGGCACAAGTGTTAATACTGCATGGAGTCTATTCCAGTCATTTTTGTCCCCCCACAAGGGTCAGGTCAGGTCAGGTCATCTTTCAAAATTGGTTAATCAGTAGCTTTCAAGAACAATATTTTTTGTTTTCTTTCGCAATGTGCTTCTGGCTTAAGCTTATTTTATAGGATGCAACTGTGGGAAAAACATATCCCAGACCTTAAAATGCAATTTTAGGGTTACCTAGAGGTCGGGTGAGGTCAACATAGGTCAAATTCACAAACCATCCAAACGAAAAATGTAGCTAATCGGGTTTAATTGACGACTGCATTGCTTTTCTGTGGTCAGAAATGGTGTGTTGTTACTCGAGATGGCAAAGCTCTTGTATACATTATGCATAGTCCCTTCAACGCTTGACGATGCGTTCGTAACAAACTGAGAACCGGCATGTTGATACATGACATTATGTGTCATCAGCTTCACAAACACGACGTAGGGGTGGTTGCACGCATCGCGCTCGTTCATCTAGGTTCCCCGCCACTGGCAACATATGCCATCGACCTTGGGTGACCTAACATGACCTTGCATTTCCTTACGTGATCTATTGTAACTTCAGTATGCATTGTAATGATGCCACAACATGCTTTTAGCGAAATAGTTTAATCCTGTGCCCAAAATGACTAATATAACTGCGTATGTTGGGTTCGGCATGTGTTTTGCAGAAGGCTTCAATTAGGGTAGGTTATGACCTGGGCCAATGTCATGTGCTCTGTGGTTATATAATGGTTGTGCATGTGAGCTAGTAGTCGTTGACTCATATTCAAACGCTAAAACCACACAAAAATGCGTACAGTTTCCCATTATGGAGGAAAAATGTCAAAAACTGTTCTCACCTTAGGTCACTGACCTCGCCTGTTTTGAGAAATCTGAAAGAAACAAACTGTAGGTACTGCCATGTTCTATTACGACAAACAGTTTGAACAATAACAAATAGCGCACGAAAGGTGTGCGTGGTCAAAGCTTTTTCAGAATTTGACGTTTTTGACTTGACCTAAGTCACTGACCTTGGCAGACTAAGGCTTCCAATTTTTACAAAGGATGCCAAATTGAGCGATGAATTAGTGCTAAAAAATTAGTGTTGCTGCGAGGGATCGTTATTGAGCTGTGTTCGAACAAGTGAACTCTGTCGGCCAATCGCTGGCAAAGTTACTTTTTAGGTTAATTTTGGTCGTGTGGTATGCTAACACATGTAACTGCCGTATGACAAAGGAGCGTTGTGCAGTCGCCGCACATTAACATAGCACTGAACCATTTACATGCTACAGCATATGTGTTTTCTTATTTATATGCTAACATGCTCTTGGGTAGGAGGATCAAAGTAACCCCCGAAGTTTTCCAGAATGATTTCCGAGCGATGCGGCGTAGCCGCCCCATACTTTTCAGAGCTGTAGATAATTGAATAGTGAATCGTTGATGACAAAATTAGATGTACTTTGTAAGGTCGCTGGCCTGTGGCGGGTCAAAGTCAGGACATGGCTGCCGGCGAAGGGCATTTCTGGTGAATCGTTAAATGTGATGCAACAGCGGAGCGTTGGAAGAAGCCATACATATCTAAGATAGTTTTTTAGGCAGCAAACCAAATGAATTCAGAATTGCAACTAATTATATTGACCTGGTGTCATGTATGAAGGTCAGACCGAGGTCAGCACTAACCTGTATTATTACTCGGGAGTTTGGTTTTATGGGATGGTTTCTGGTGCTCGTTTTTAATACATTTATGACAGGGACCGCAACAGACACCTTTGAAAGATCAGAGTAGCTCAATGACTTAGAAGGACCCAAGTCAACATTTTGTGTTTCGAAACATACCGCTATACGTAATGTCTGGCGCTTAGTCGAATGACAAAATAGGAATAGCCTGGTAGATATTTGGTCACCTTGAGACTATGAAGGTGAAACGAGGTCACTGGCCTGATTGCTATTTTTCTTAGAACGGGTATTCATTATACCCAAGTTGGATACCCAATGGGTATCCAGCTTCACGGGGATTGCATGGGTAGGTTTTGGGCACTTGAGACACCAATTTGAAGTTTGACCTTGTTTGACCCTGTTCAACACAAGGTCATGCCCTAGGAGTCTGAAATTTCTACTCAAGTGAGTTCATGCATAGGTCAATGTGCCTTGTGAGTTTTGTTTCTGTAGCTGTAGCGAAGTATCGTATACTTCTGTTATCTTAGCTTTCGAGATTTTACGGGGGTCAAATTAATCCCCACCCCAGCGAGGGGTATTCAGCCGGTCACTCGGGCATGTGTTAAGGCCTGTGTTTTATGCCAACAGAAACCAGTCCGTAATATGTGGGCTTGGGTTTGCATCATGGAATCCCTGTTATGTCCGGGATTTATCACAAAATCCCTGGAGAGTCCATCACAGTCCCATATGTTGTGGTGGGATTGGTAGTCATGCGAATGCTCCCGTAAACCCCCGCAGATACCTGTAATCGGTCGACATGCTTCCTTTTCGTCGCTGCTTTTCCTATGTGGTAGCTCCATCCCGGCGGCAGTGTCGGGGTGTGCCGCACGTGATCGCCAAACGCTCACCTGGCACCATGTTCATCGCGTTCCGGGGACGCGCGGGCCGCCGGTCCGACCTGTGCTGCCGTTGCGAAGAATTCACAATCGCTCAAGGGGCTTACAGTCGGCTCCCGCGATGCCAAATGGACCCTGTCGGTCCGACTTGTGTTGCCGTTGCGACGGATTCACAATCGGCCAACGGACGTACAGTCAGCTCCTGCCATCTCGGCTGGACCCTGCTGGTCCGACTTGTGTTGCCGTTGCCGTTACGAATAATCCACAATCGCCTAACGGACGTACAGTCAGCTCCTGCGATGCCAGTTGGACCCTGTCGGTCCGACTCGTGTTGCCGTTGCGAATAACTCACAATCATCCTAACGGCGTACAGTCGACCCCCGCGATGCCAGCTGGACCCTGCTCGCCGTACTCACAATCAACCCATGGTGGCGGGACTTGCCGCGTGAAATGCCCGCGGTGTTGGCAGTTGCGGGTGTTGCTGTTGCCTGAAGCGGCCGTTGGATTCATTTGAGCGACTTTCTGCTGACCAGTCGTCTAGCAACGCCGCGGATCTCCCTCACTGTGACTTTCTCTCACTTTTCAGGGGAGTGGATGGCGGTGAAGGATGAGCACTTGTACATTGGCGGCCTCGGGAAGGAGTGGACCACAAGTGAGTAGACAGATTACGCGTACTGTGTTACGTGCTGCTGGCTTCGTGTTGTATCACTGACCAGTGGCAAATTTTCACACAGTCACGGTGGGCAAATTTGTCACGGTCACGTGCGCTAAAAACTAAACAAAATTGCAGTTTCCAGCGTCTGCGAGAAGTTAACGATGCAGTGTTTTGTGTCGCGCTGCTCCGCGTTAAAGCTAATTCCAAATCCCCACAGCGTAAGTTGTCCTGAAGTCCGCGCCCACCTCACAGCCCGGCGATCTGGCGTCCGGTGGCATGTAGCGTCCCAGGGCTGTCCGCCAGCCTGTGGTCTTCCGAGCATAAACAGATGTAGGGCCCGGGCCGAGTACGCGGATGAATCATAGGTGTGGTGGTGGCAATGTATTTACCTTAAATCCACGCGGTGGCTTTAGGCACGCTACGGTAAATGACACATGCAGGGAACACAACACAAGTGAAATGCTCTTGACAGGCTGGTGCGTTGACACACACATACACGAATATTATTAGTTGTACACAAGTCTGAGTTGATGGACTAAATCGATGCTACTATCGGTTTCATGACGCGTCGAAAGACCGGCGCTCGAATGTCGACGCTGAGCATGTTCTGCTCTCTTACGCCCCGTTGTCATATTCGGCACCTGCCTGTTTCTGTCGTTCATAATCGTCCTTCAGTCGGCACGTTTCATGTCGTGTTGGTGCCTCTCACTGATATTGCGTTCGGTCTTGAGACGGATGCTCTCTGACCGCCCGGTTACAATGCCTGTTTGAGCTGCGCGCACAGCCTGAAACTCTTATGAGGTGGCCGTCAGCCCGCCATCCGAGCTGTCGCGTGGTGTCTGATTCGGGAACGCATCGCCTCCTACCTGTCACCACTCACGCACAGAAATTCGCGATCCTCCGCACACGATGTGGCTGAGGATGTGGCTGATATTGCGACATCAGCCAAATGCAGACCTGGGTATCTGACTAGAAACAACACCAATGCTCGCACAATGCTCTTTAAAATCGCAAGGGTCGTGGTCGCGCGTAGTAACGCTACGAGTATTCAATTGCGTTTCTGACTCATGCTGATATGTTCCTGAACGCTGGGGTGACTGGTGTTATTGACTCTGATATCTGTGATATCTCTGTGATATCTCTGACTGAGCCGCGGAAGCTCAGTGTGTGGGGGAAGTCGCACAACATACCGGAGTGCCGTTCACTGCCATCTGCGTGTGTTGTGCTGAGCTTCATGCCGTTGATGCAAAACCATTTATGCAAGGCGCTGATGGTACACTTCATCCTAGTGATGAGCTGTTGCGAGCCGCTCTTGTCATATGTGTGTCATCGGCGAATTGAATGATAGCGACGTGCGAGTCATCGGTTAATAGCATGAATAAGACAAAGCCCAGAGCACCATCTAGAAAAAAACTACGATATTCATGTGTTAGTTCCCGGTCCGGACACCAGGGGCGCGCCGTTAGCCCCGCTCAGTCAGGATCTGAGCTTGCCGCGTGTGGCCGAACAAAGAGTTTCCGAGCCAATCGTATCGGCTCTGGGCAAATAATTTTTTTCAAGTAGTTATTTTCATGAGGTACTATGTAGAAGCGTATAGATAGGTGCAAGAAGACTAGGAAACAAATGCCTTCATCCCTGGCTCGGCGTTTTGTTTGGTGGCGGCGGGACCCGCTGACTGTGGAATACTATTCACGACCGGGCGCCAGACAACAATTTTGCCCTCTCCAGATAACGAGGCAGTTATTTTAGCTAGATTTAGCGAGATTATTATTAGCGAGACAGACAGGCTGACCGGTGCGATTTGGGTGGGTCTGATACGAGCCTTTCTGGGAAATAATCTCGCCTCCCAGGCCGTATTAGATGTATTATGACAAACACTGCCGGTTACTTTGCTTTCCGACCGCAGTTTTAAAGCCGCCTGTTCGTGGTCGCAGTGACAGCTTCCCTAGACCGCTCAAGGCCTACGGTCCCAATGCCCTGGATTTTAGCTGCGGAATGTAAAAAAATGTGTCTTTCACCGACAGACCGCAAACGTGTGTAACATATCCCGCCATGAAGATGTCCTTACTGGACCCAGTGTCGTCGGCTGAACCTAACTTGGCCCCGTCCCCGCAGCCACGGGCGAGGTGCTGAACCACAACCCGCAGTTTGTGAAGCGCGTCTCGTGCGGCGGCGGCGTGGAGCACCTGGACTGGCAGCCGGTGTACCAGCGGCTCATGGCGGCGGCCGGCCTGGTGGCGCCGGGCTACCTCATCCACGAGGCGGCCGCCTGGAGCCAGCGCCTCCGACAGTGGTGAGTACTCCGACACCCCTCACCACTCCGACAGTGGTGAGTTCTCCGATACAGCTCACCACTCCGGCAGTGGTGAGTGCTCTGGCACCACTCACCACTCCGACAGTGGTGAGTGCTCTGATACAACTCACCACTCCGACAGTGGTGAGTAATCTGACACCACTCACCATTCCGACAGTGGTGAGTGCTCCGATACAACTCACTACTCCGACAGTGGTGAATAATCTGACACTACTCACCATTCCGACAGTGGTGAGTGCTCCGATACAACTCACTACTCCGACAATGGTGAGTAATCTGACACCACTCACCATTCCGACAGTGGTGAGTGCTCTGATACAACTCACCACTCCGACAATGGTGAGTAATCTGACACCACTCACCATTCCGACAGTGGTGAGTGCTCCGATACAACTCACTACTCCGACAGTGGTGAGTAATCTGACACCACTCACCATTCCGACAGTGGTGAGTGCCCCGATACAACTCACCACTACGACAGTGGTGAATACTCCGACACCACTCACTGCCCCGACAGTGGGAAGTGCTCACACGTGCTGGGAACTGCTGAGACGGAGCTGCGAGAGAGTGGTGGGCACGGATCGGTGGTCCTTTTTGAAGTGAGCACCTTCGGTAGTATTCAGTGCTGACATCGCCGCATTTGCCGGAGGGGGAAATGAGGCGATGCTGCCATTCACAGGGAAGCGATGGTATCTGGAAAGTGACGATCAACATTGACAGTTCCTCTTTTGCCACCTAATGCCTGACGGTGGTCCCGACTCCGGGCTGTTCCAGCCGTTTCTTGAGCGTCGGTGTTCGGCTAAAGGAGGTCTTTGACGACGAGAGGGGTGGACCGCGGGTTTGGCGCGGTGCCTGCGGGTCAGCCGTCCTGTCCTGCTCTGCTGGCGGCTCCGCGTAGTACCGCTTTATGGAGCAGGACACCGAAACACACTGTCGGGTATAAGGTAGCATCGCCCTACGAGCGTGCGCTTTTCAACCTCGCTGGAAAAGGTTGTGTGACACGCTCCTATGAGATCTAAGTAAAACTTAAGCAAGCTAGAGCCAGGGGAATATGGTATTTGAAACCTATATCAGGTTTGTATGGCTTAACACTGGTGAACGTGACGTTTGGCGGGCCAAATCAGGTTATCGGAGTCAAATTAGCTCTCGATAGACCCCTCCTGTCATCTGAAGAACTGAGCATGCAGCTTGGACAATGCGGAGAGCGGCGTTGAATAGCTCTCAGAAAACGTATCAGATTGGCAATAGTGTACACCGAAATGTGCGATCTGTTATATGTCACTGCAGGTCAAATAGAGTGAGGTCACCGTTGCATTAACTCGCACGGCTGTACCGATAATTAAGCAAGTCACATCAATGGGGCGCATCATGATGTTTTGAAGGAGCCCCACAGCCTTATGTCATGACACAAGCCTTCGGGCGCCGACCCGCCAGGTCAGCTGACGGGTAATCAGCTGACTGGTGCCCGAGCCCGCGGAGGCGGGCAGTGTCTATCTAGGCGCCCGCTTGTGCGTGTCGCTGTGGCATTATGATGGACGCAGCGCGCCGAGACGGCGTGTGCGCGAGCCGAGCCGAGCCAAGATCCAGCCGGCTAGGATAGAACGTGTTAGAGTAGTCTTTTAAAACTCTGAGGTGTGTGCCATGAAGGATTAAATCCTGCGATCTTCAAAAGATCAAATCTGGAAAAAGTCTGGAAAGTAGAGTTTGACGTCTCTTGTCCCTGAGTTACCTGACCTTTTAGAAGCAACCGGAACGATATCAATGCACGACATGTTGATGCAAAGCAGTCTAAAGCACCTCTGAATTGCATTTCCTGCGAGAAATGTGCGTTGCACTTCTGAGCTAAATGTCACCAATTTGGCCCTCAGAAAGACGTCATGAATAACCGAGGTAGTTGAGAAGCCTCAAAACCACATGAACTGGGAAGGCCGCGCGTACTCTAAACTTTGGCCTGTGCTCAATGTCGTTCAGAAGTTACTCTGTAAAACCTTAGGGTACCTCTGAGACCCTCCTGTAGGGCTAGATTTGAAATACATGCCGACCCGGCATAAGAAACTGAGGAGCTCGGGCCCCGCTACATACATTTATCAGTTTCTGGCCGCCTTCCATCGTGGGCCGCCCGACGCGGCGTCTAGTGGCAGCGAGCAGCAACTGTGGTTCGCCATCGGTGGTGGCGCCAGGAGCCCGCGGGGTGCCCGCTTTACCCAGCGAGCCGTCTTAGTAGCCACGTATCCTGGTGGCTCGTGTCGACGCTCATTGCCATTGCGAGAATATGCTGTTTTCTGGATTGTTGATGCAGTATTTGAATAAAACAAGAAACCCTCCTGTAAAAATGTTGATTTTAAGATTGGGTTTTGGCCTTTGGTTGGGCGAATCACGTTCACGTCCTGGGGGCACCGTTCGGAAAGAAAAAGACAATGGGGAGCACTCATTTGCTGGGTACCCTGTCTTTGGGGAGAAAATGAGACGTTAGTCGGTACGCACCTGATTGGAGAATGAGACAGTTATCGGTACGCCTTTGTTGGGGACACCATCTGTGCGGAGGAAATCAGACAGCGGCAGATGCCGCATTGCTGGAAGCTCGGTCTGGAGCGAATGTCTGCTCGAGTAACAGCGATCAAACGCATAGTGACTGGTTTGGAGGCTGCATTTAGTCCAGCTGCTATCAGGCATTTCAGTATGTCTGGCTTTCAGCACACCGTCCGGCTGTTCCAACGGCTGTAGCACATTCATGTATACCAAGGGCTCCATCACACATTCAAGTTCCATTTTATTTTTGAAGCCGAAACATATTTGGCGCTTAATTCAGCGCTTATGCACAAATATTTTGATCAATGTATGTTAAATTTTCGCACCGAGTAAAAGTTTTGAGGGGATGATCAGAGGCGGTTGAATTAGTCACTCGTCTGCCGCGCTGGCTAAACTAGTCATCCAGCTAAACTAGTCATCTAGTCAAACTAGCCAACCATCTGGCCCGAATTCTCTCATTAACGCCAACATTAGCGGAATCGGTCCGTCCTGACCACGGGCCACTGGATACCGAAGCGTGCGACATTTAGTACTGAGTTTCGAATAATGCGCGACACAGCCATGTGGCGACCGTGCACAGTTCGTCGAGCACCTCATCTTTCCGGGAGGTGTTTGGTCTACAAGCGTCTGGTGGGGTGTTAGGCTGCCGCTCAGCTCGCGCACAGTTGCCAGCCGACTCTGATGCGGTGTGGTGTGACACCAGCGGTGTGGTCGAAGGCGTTGCGCACACGCGCATGGCTTCCGTCGCTTTATTTGATCACGTTGCACGACAGCATAGATAGATCCGTGATGTGCTAATGTACGCCTGCGCTGGAGCCTTGGCCCGCGGCTTTGGCCGCAAGGTCAAGACGCGTCGTTCACAGTGCGTAGCTGTAAACCTTTGCATCGACTTCCGCTCTCTTTGAAAACTGGTATAAGAGAGTAGTTGGGAGTCCCCCGACGTTTCATTCGCCACTCACCCACGCGCTGCGTGATGTGGCACCCCTCCGCAAGAGGGATGGGGAGCCTCCCGCTACCTTCATTCACCACTCACTCACGCGCCGCGTGCAGCGGCACTCCTCCGCAAGCGTTTTGCCACTACCAGGTGTGATAATCGACGCGAACATGAACAAGCAAACATAGGTACAAATGAAGCAGCGTTCGGCGGTCGGCGGGCCCGACGCCGCGTGCCTTGCCCTCCCCCCTCGCGAGCTGACGACGAGCGGCACGCGGCCGAGACCGCCGTGTCGCGTCGCCAGCCCAGGGATGGCAGCGGCGCGGGGGCGCCCCGGACGGCAGAGCGTCGGCCGATGGAGAGCCGGAGCAGCGTCGGCCGCCGGTCCGACGCAGCGGACGGCGCCACACCAGATAGCGGGGGGCAGGCGCCGGCTCTCGGGTGTGGCGTTGCAGACGCGAAGCGCGAACATGGGCTGGGCATGCTGTATGGGTATGTTCGCACGTTCATCACGTCGGACACAGAAATGGCAATAGCTCGCAGGTGACTGCATGCGGTATGCTCGGGCTCTGATTTCTGAAGGAAGTCACTCATCTCGTCTGGACGTGATCGCAGTGACAATGAGGATATTCGAAAACAGGCACGCTGCCCCCTTTCATTCGCCGCGAACAGAGCGACGCCGGTTGTGTTGGCTCATCCACCACCGCCGGCGCGCCACGAGCCGGGCTAGCGCTCCGGCGCCGCGTCAGCGTGAGTCGACCTGCTCTGCGTGCCAGCCAGTGAGCGCGCGACCGCCTCGGCGCACGTCTCAGCTGACGTGTTGCCCCCTCGCCGCCTCGGCACACGTCTCAGCTGACGCGCCCGCCCTCGCCTCCTCGGCGCACGTCTCAGCTGACTCCCCCCCCCCGCCTCGACGCACGTCTCAGCTGACTCCCCCCCGCCTCGACGCACGTCTCAGCTGACTCCCCCCCCCCCCGCCTCGACGCACGTCTCACTCGATGTCCCCCTCGCCGCCTCGACGCACGTCTCAGCTGACTTCCCCTCCCGCTTCGACCCACGTTTCAGCTGGCGTAAGCCCCCCCCCTCGCTGCCTCGGCGCACGTCTCAACTTCGCGCCCTGTGCGGGAGCGGGCCGGCGCGGCGCTCGGTCGGCGCCTCGCTCCGCGCGCTACGCGGCGAGTCGGGCGAGCAGGCCGGCGGCCAGCACAAGACCGAGCGAGGCGAGCAGTTGGCCGACGCCGGCGAGGCACTCCTCCATGGCTGCGTCCACCTGAGTGCTGATGATGCACAGCCGTTCCTTCTTGCACTTGGCGTCACATGCTGGATGCTGGTCGTGGAGTCCCCCGGCGAATCGCCAGTACTTCTTGAACACGGCGTCGTCCTCCTTCATCATCTTGAAGAGCAGGTGCATGGACATGGTGGTGAGGTCGTTGAGGCCGTACGCCTGGCGCATGCGGTAGGTGATGTTCCAGAACTTGGCCGGCGACACTTCCGGGTCGCGCAAGTGCGCGCGGTTCGCCGCGTCCAGGTCGAAGTGATACTGGATGTAGTCGTTGAGCACGCGGTCGCTGACCACGGTGTAGACGCGCACGCCCGGGTTCCGGGGGCGGCTGCGCGCGCCGGGATACAGGCTCGGGCCCATGAAGTACGTGTTGAGCGCCGACGTGTGCTGCTCGAGCCGGATGTCTCGGCGGTACACGTTCTGGAACGTGTCCATGTGCTCGTGGCCGAAGATGTTGGCGATGCGCGTGCTGAGGCCGGCGCGGTTGAGCCGCCGCCACAGCTGGTAGTTGTGCGGCGAGCGCAGGCTCGTCTGGTTGACGCTGCCGTGGTGGAAGCCGGGCGAGATGTGCGCCGTGACGATGGTGGGCCGGCCGGCGGCCAGCTGGTCGTCCAGCCAGGCCAGCTGGCCGGCCGGGTCGTCGCCGGTGTGGCGCAGGTCCCGGTTGCGGTAGTAGTAGAGCGCCGTGTTGAGCACGATGACGCGCAGGTCGCCGACGTCGACGGCGTAGTAGCCGCCGCGGCGGAAGGTGCGCCGCGCCGACTCCGGCAGCAGCTCGCTCCAGCCGCTCTGCTCCAGGTACTCGTGGTAGAAGGTGCCGTTGTCGGACGGGAACTGGTCGCTCGGGTAGGCGTCGTGGTTGCCGATGACGGGCACGATCTGCGCCTCTGGGAACGCCGTGCGCAGCATGTCGGCGAGACGCCTCAGCTTGGGGAACACGTGCGTCCAGTCGGGGTAGGGCCAGTGCGGCGCCGTGTCGCCCGTCCACAGCACGGCGTCGGCGCCCGGCAGGTTGGCGCGCATGGTGTCGACGGCCGACTGGACGGTGCGCCACGGCAGGCCGCAGCCGGGCTGGCCGAACCAGTGCTCGGAGCCCTGGCCGGCCGTCTCCGGCCGGCACCAGGCGGCGGCGGCGCCCGTCGCCGCGTACTCGCCGTCCACGTGCACGTCCGAGAGCTGCCAGAGCATGTGGACGCCGCGCGCCGCCGGCAGTAGCAGCAGCGGGAGCAGCAGCAGAGGCAGCGGTGGCGGCGCTCCTCTGTCGGCAGTACGGGTGGTTTTATGAACAGGGCCGACGACACAGGCTAACGATCAGAAGTCCTACGATGTGAGTAGGTGTATCGGTGGCAAGGAAATACGGTTATGCAGAAATGAATCCGAATGTTGCAATGCAACTGGTTTTGAACAGTTGCCAAGAGGACCTAGGTAATTTGAGCAATATGATGATCAAATAAATACGAGGATACTATGATGCAGCATATACGAGCAGCATGATATGATATTTTAACAAGTAACCTTATGCTCAGGGCTCACACAAAATGACGAAAAGATGCGAAATGCACTCGGCTTCTAGCATTTTATCAGTTCGAAAATAACGAGCACACCACAGCGGTGTGTTTCGTTTTCAAGTTGATAAAGGTTCGCACCCGAAGAAAATTTGGCATCTTTTCGTCGCTATCTGTAAACCCTGAGAATAAGGTTTTTTTAATGGATATCATAACCTAAAAGTTAGGTATTCAGTCAAGTACAGAGGGCCAGATTGCAAGCCGTGCATATAGTGAGCCGTGAGGACATACCTGGTCTGCATGGTGTCAGACGCTCGTGACTGGGTTTGACCTTCACGGATGACGAAGGTTAAGATTGTTGCTTGCGCACGCGCAGTGCTACTGCACCAAATGCAGCGGTTGTGCTTGTGTCGGTCGTCGCAGTCTTCTGAGGGTAGCGAAACACGGCAGATTGCATCAGACTGGTGGGAGCGTGAATTGCCGTATAGAGTATAGCTTAGCATATAGCTTAGCGTATATTTGTAGTGTCGCAGTTTACACTAGTGTTTTCTCTTCGGTTTATGCAGCGCTTGCATTTTATGCTGGTATTCGAATTTCGTAGCTGCCTATGGTTGGATGTTTGAGGCGGTACGCTCGTCGCGTCGGTTTAATCACGCGATTTGCGTAATGTGGCTTACTTTTACAGTGGTTTATTTCAGAAGTGTCATCATTCATCTCACATGCGCTGCAAACACTTTCCTACCTTTAACGAGCATTTAAAATGGACGGCACTGCGAGCTGAGGCCGCGCAGAGCGTAGATTACTGTTGATGTTAATATCAAGCATAGAAGCATCGTGGTTCGAGCCTCTACATATCTAACCGTCAAGAAGATTCAACCTTCCGAGTGTTAAATTGTTCCTGCTGGGGTTATTTCGTAGCCAGAGCGACCGATTCCATGCCACACAGGTTGGCATTGAAACATGCTCCTTTTGGGCTGCGAACGCCTCCCTTCCTATGCCAGGTGAACGGTGCCGCGGCCCCGTAGCACGACAGCAGGACTTTCTCGCTCTCTTTACACCAGACGGGTCAGAGACCTGTTGAGTGAATCTGCAAACTGGCCAGGAGTGTGAGAGTTTTGAGTGGAGCTGCAAACCCGTCAGAGAGTTTCTCCCCATTACGTTCTTTTCTTCAAATCCATGATGTGTTTATATGCCAATGCCAAACGAGTGTCGCTATGTTCAGTTTGTGATGGTGACTTTTTAAATGTTGTTCCGAAGGGTTTGCAGGGGTGGCTTTGGGCGCAGAGTACCTACTAAAGTACCTAAATACTACTACTAACTGCTAAAGTGCCTACATAGCTTGTTGCATGCACCCTGACACGCCACCCATGTTGTGGCATCAAGTACAATAGATAATTTTTCTTCCTCCTTTTATAGGATAGGATATGATAGGATATGATGTATAGGATATGATGTATAGGATATGATAAATATGATGTGATATGATATATAGGATAGGATATGCATTCCTTCACCAGACAGGAATGCAGCGGGGTTCATGCGCCGCACGATGCTACGGCACGGCCGACATGGACCTCGTTGGCCAGTAGCCATCTGGCCTTTCGATTTCAGTCGGGCCAGTCAGTGCGCGAGCTCTGGGACTCGTACCCAGTGCCGCTGAACTACGAGTCCAGCATCTTTCCCCTAAACCACGGAGACGGTCTTGTGATTTGGGATGCGGATGATGCGCATAGCAACAGGTTCACACCTCTTCGCCACTCGTCTTGAGCACACAAATCACGGCCGTCGTCCGCGTGTAAGCCGGACAGCGCCGTCTGTGCGGTCCTCGTCGGTGCTGACAATCGCTCACCTAGCGACGCCCTGACTCCGGGAGCTCTCCAGCCCGCCCCGCACTAGCGCGCGCAGCGACCACCGCCTCCGCCACCCACTGAGTGGATCCAGCAGCGCATGCGCCCAGCGCGGCGGCACGCTGCCAGCCGGGCCGCCGTGAAATGTCTCCAGATCGGGCCGCGATTTATCGGCGCATGTCGCCAGATTCGTCGGTGAATAGGATTTTTGCCTCGATCGCGTTTTGCATCGCTTAATTACTGCTTGCGTGGTTGGTTTGACGGCAGTTTGTTCTGACCGGACTAGTGCGTGGTGTCCTCCTTTTTCAGAATATGATTCAGTGTGAGCCAGAAAAAAGGAAACCTCCACTACGAATAAATAAAGAAACGGAAACAAAAGGAATAAAGAAACCTCTTTATTCCTGGTTGGGCCCGCTCGGTCATCAGATTCAGACGAGCCGTGAGCAGTCATATAATTCGGGGTGGGCCAGAAAATAAAAGAAGAAATATATTCAGCTTTGAAAAGTGACCATCGAAACAGACGCTCCCGGTCACATGTTAAGGTAATATCGCCGGACTATCAGGATTAATTTGCACCTCACTTTTTGATAGGAGCATCATCTTTGTTTTTTGATAAGTCTGGGAACTGTTTGACTTAACGCTGGCCTTTTTGGGAGGAGAATACCATATGCTAGTACTTTTGTTGCGAAAGCGCGTTAGCCTTACGTTGGAGGAAAAAGCGCATGAGTGGGATTTATCGGCTGCTCTTTGTTCGTGTGTGTTGCAGAACTACTTTGTTGGCAAGCAGATCTTGTTTATTAGTCTTAAAAATCTGTTTTTTTTAGAAAGCATCATTTTCATATTTGTTTAGGTAGGTCGGATCCATTTAATCAAGTCGTCACTTGGGGTTCGAGGAAATGACCTGGCTCAACCCGTCGATTAGCCACGCTGGCCCTTTTGAAGGGCTTCGCGTGAGGCTTTGTGAAGGGCTCAAAGAGGCATCAGCTCTGCGTTAATACGTCTCCGACCACCAGCGTTGTCGTAGTTGTTAAATAGCCCATGAGCTTTCGCACACTCGCACCGTTGTGCGTATATTGTTTTTCATCTCGAAGTCATTGTCTCGATGCGCGTTTTGCCATATATGGTCTAATCGTGACGCAGATCCAAATACCATTACGATCAGATCATCACGTATGCATCTCCGGGAGCTAATGAAGCGTGGGGTTGTGATTTTCCAATGCTCGAGCACTTTTCAAAGTAATATCGAGCACTTTTTGGTCGTAGCTCGCTGATGCGCTTTCAAATGACACCAAAGATCATTTGCAAGTTGTGAAATGCATTTGCGAGGAGCAATATACACGTACAAAGACAATGCTGTTAGCCTTACTCCTCGTACAGTAAGGAGGGGGGGGGGGGGGGCAAGGAGATATAGATGCATTGATATTTCGGCTACATGCCTTTATCAAAACGGCTAAGAGTAGTAGGTTGTTGATTCATGTTGAGATTACTCATATTCGTTTTGATAGTCATGTAACCTAAATATCAATGCATCTACATCTCCTTTCTCCTGGTTATTCTACAAGGAATAATGCTAAAAGCACTGTCTTTATCAAAAATCATTTGATGTCGTTCTGGTTTCACCGGCGCCCATTGTCCCTCGTGCTCATTACTGTTGAGATTGCTCGGTCGCACCATCCATTTAGGCCTTTCCCCTTAGGGAAGGCCATTTTCCTCACCGACCACCGATATAAACATGATGTTTTTAACACTGCAAATTGCGGACACCGTTGGAGGTTCGCTGCAAACCATGTGGTGATCAGAGAAAAAGCTGACTTTGAACGGTTGATTGGCCACCTGCTGTCACGTTAGATTCTCCCGCAAAAATACCAAGCATTTTTTACATAGTGCGCCGCTTTAAAAACGCATTTGCCGAAACAAGCTAGCTGTTCACTTCATGACGAGCTAATTTTGTATTTAAATTTAGCTGTTTGGCAACTATTTTTTAAGGTATTTTTGGACAATTGAGTGTTTGATTAGCAGCAAGGTAACTCGGTTTCCGACACGGTCCATCGATCTGTTGCTGATGTCTATCTAATTCCGAACGGAGCTCAATATTTTGCCTAGCGGCCGGCGGCCAGTAGTGTCCAAGCTCTGCAGGCTGTACGCGCCGCGCCGCTCCCGAAATCTTCAGATCTGGCGACGCTGGCGATCTGGCGTCGCGTCAGCGCCGTGCCAACGCTCCCGCCGACCTTGAGGGATTTTCACCCGTCTTTTCCAAGCGTGGTGCGTGCCGTGCGAGAGCGGGCTGTAATGCGTTAGTGGCGAATTCCAAACGCGAAATTGGAGTCGGTTATGTCAGGTACTTTATTGTTAAGGGGGCGTTAATGTTGACGTTCATCTTCGTACAGTGACCGAATCAGCCCAGATTATTTGGGAAATCCCCTACGTTGGACAAGGTATGCTACGGTGGCCATTTTATGGTTCGGGCGATGGCATTGCTCTTGGCGTTGCAGCCATGATTTGTCGTCGGGAACGCGTGGTCCGGCTCCTGCAGCGTCACCACGACATTACCGTCAGCAATGATATAGGCGCAGCGCTGGTGCTCTACTCATGCTATTTATCAGGCTGGTGTCAAATAAGACCATGACCGTGCTTTGAATTAAATTTTACATTTTCGCCTTGACGTCGGATAATTTAGAATTCGTGTGGTGCGAACGCGTCCTTGAGCTGAAAAAGACGAACAGAGGTGCGCCCGAGTAGCGAGTGTCTGCTCAGAATGCAGCACTAGCCCGGCGCTGCAGCGTCCGCTGTCGGCGAGGATGGATGATGACCGGCGCCGCCGAGGAGTGCGGCGGGAGTAGTGGAATTTGGTTGACTTCCATCTGATTTCAGATTTCGTTTTCGATCTGTATTCTAATCAACGCAGTTCTTAGGCGTCTTGTATGCGAAAGGGGTGTAAAGTTTACGGGCTATTTTGGTGGCGGCGAACGAACTCCTCATATTAGGATTCCACAGCCCAAAAATGATCCGCGAATAATCAGCATCATATTTCTTCGTGCGCTTAGTAACTAGATATCAATAAAAAAATAAACCACATTGTACCTGTTCAAGCGCCTGGTTTCCTGGCAGGCGTGCGTGACGTTATTTGAAGCCTTCATACAGGTCGACCCCGTTCTTGGAACAAACTGGGGATTTCGGGCGCTTAGATCGGGCCGTACCAAGGTGGTGGCCCGCCGGTCACGGCCCGCCGCCGCAGAGGCAGCCGACGGGGTCCGCTCGCTAATGGGTACAATCCACCCGGGTGTCGCGGTAGCCGCTGCACCCACACGCCGATGTGTCGAGAGGCCGTCATAAGTTGGTGCGTTCGAATCTGGAGAAGCGATTTTTAGCAGCGGAGTGGCGAGCGCACTGTCAGCAGCGCCTGTCGTGTTCCCACGGGGGGGGGGGGGGGGGGGGAGTCCCACCGGGGAACCGACGTGGTAGGAATTCGAAAATGCGTCGCAATCGGAGCCTCTATAAATGTTCAGCTCTGCCACGCACATCATCGTGGGCGGAACAATCAATGGGTTTGTTTGTAATGATATGCATCGCAGGTAAATAGGTGCGTAATGGGTAGAAGGCTGGCCCGGGTTACGTGGTGGTCACTGAATGTTGGTGGTTACATGGTGGTGGTTACATGGTGGTGGTCACTGAATGGTGGTGGTTACATGGTGGTGGTTACATGGTGGTGGTTACATGGTAACGTGATCACTGCATTGGGTGCTCAAAGAAAGGTATGAGATGAGTTTTCTTTTGGCAGTCGGCCAAAAACAGCGTGCCGCACGTTTGACTAACGGAAGAGGCGCAGTTACGGGGCCTTGTCTCGTCATCCCTTCCACTTTGTCATGACTTCTCTACCTTACGGTGGGCCTCTGGACATCCCCGGTTCTTCAGAGGTCTTCTAGAACTGTGTCTGAGTGCAGAAATTATGCCACAAGGCGTGCTGAGCATCGGGAAATGGACGTAGAGTTTTGTAGACTCAGCGTCGCCAAGGCGCACAGGTTCGTAATATAAGTTTTTTGGCGGGGGGGGGGGGGGGGGGAGGGGCGGAGCAGGAAAATGGTTGAACGCGCCCCGAACTACGCTGACGTGCTTTTCCCAGAATTCGATCTTTCAATCTTAATCTTTATCTTTCAATCTTTCAATCTTGATCTTTTAATCTTTAATCTTTAAAGAAGATCTCTAGATCTTTCTGCTCAACATGAACTGCGGGGACTGGAGCACCCACTGAAGCACCCACTGAAGCACCCACTGAAGCACCCACTGAAGCACCCACTGAAGCACTGAAGCACCCCTTCCACCTAAACCTGACCTTACCGCTGTCGTCGCCGCTCGGTGCCCGTGCTCTGGTGGCCGACAGCGGCTCTGGCATGAGTAGCCGGCGCGCGCTGCGTACCCTCTCACCAATGACCAGTCGCCGCTCGGTGGCCGTGCTCTGGTGGCCGGCAGCGGCTCTGCCATGTGTGACCGGCGCGCGCTGCGCACCCTCTCACCACTGACCAGTCGTCGCTCGGTGGCCGTGCTCTGGTGGCCGGCAGCGGCTCTGCCATGTGTGACCGGCGCGCGCTCCGGAGCCTAGCGCCACTGACCAGTCGACCGCGTACTGCACCGGCCCGCGTCTTGCTGCACCCTCCAGCCATGCCAATTGTGTGAGGTGGGCGTTCACAGGTCAAGTATCGTCAACGGCGGATTGAGCCACTGAGGCGAGCTCAACTGGATATAAATTGGCCGTGGACATGACCTCGTTGCTTGAATTCGCTCTGACGCCAGCTCGGCCGGCGTCGCGACGCCATGTTGGGCCGCACACGGAAGGCACCTCGTCCGCTGTCTGCAGCGTCTCCCCTCCCCTCTCCTGGCGCGGCGTGCGACGGCCGCCATCCAAGGACGGGTGGGGAGGGGGGGGGGGGGGGGGCAGACGGAGAGTATGGAGCCAGCTGCCGACGCGGCCCAGCGCAGGATGACGTCGCCTGTTGGGCTGTGTCTCCTGGCCTGACTGGGCTGTGCTACGACGGTTTACGGGAGTCGGAGACGGTGGCGCGCTGCTCTCTCCGGAGCCGGAGATGGTGGCGCGCTCCGTTCTCCGGAGTCGGAGACGGTGGCGCGCTCCTTTCTCCGGAGTCGGAGACGGTGGCGCGCTCCTCTCTCCGGAGTCGGAAACGTTGGCACGCTCCTCTCCGGAGACGGAGACGGTGGCGCGCTCCTCTCTCCGGAGTCGGAGACGGCGGCGCGCTCCTCTCCAGAGCCAGAGGATGGTGGCGCGCTGCTCTCTCCAGAGTCGGAGACGGCGGCGCGGCCCTCTTCGGAGCCGGAGACGGTGGCGCGCTGCTCTCTCCGGAGCCGGAGACCGTGGCGCGCTGCTCTCTCCGGAGCCGGAGACGGTGGCGCACTGCTCTCTCCGGAGCCGGAGACGGTGGCGCGCTGCTCTCTCCGGAGTCGGAGACGGTGGCGCGCCGCTTTCTCCGGAGTCGGAGACGGTGGCGCGCTGCTCTCCGGAGCCGGAAGACGGTGGCGCGCTGCTCTCTCCGGAGCCGGAGACGGTGGCGCGCCGCTTTCTCCGGAGCCGGAGACGGTGGCGCACCGCTCTCTCCGGAGTCGGAGACGGTGGCGCGCTGCTCTCTCCGGAACCGGAGACGGTGGTGCGCTCCTCTCCGGAGTCGGAGAGGAGCGGTGGCGCGGTCCTCTTCGGAGCCGGAGACGATGGCGCGCTGCTCTCTCCGGAGCCGGAGACGGTGGCGCGCTCTTCTCCGGAGTCGGAGACGGTGGCGCGCTCCTCTCTCCGGAGTCGGAGACGGTGGCGTGCTCCTCTCTCCGGAGCCGGGAGACGGTGGCGCGCTGCTCTCCGGAGCCGGAGACGGTGGCGCGCTGCTGTCCGGAGCCGGAGACGGTGGCGCGCTCCTCTCTCCGGAGTCGGAGACGGTGGCGCGCTGCTGTCCGGAGCCGGAGACGGTGGCGCGCTGCTCTCTCCGGAGCCGGAGACGGTGGCGCGCTCCTCTCTGGAGCCGGGAGACGGTGGTGCGCTCCCTTCTCTGGCGATTAGTGCTGAACCCGGCTTGACCGGCAAAACCCGTAGGCGTGTGAACGTGTAGGTCGGCAGTCGAACCAACAGCCCGCGGCAGGTGTGGGAAGCTCACATATACTTGGGATGGACCTGAACGGCCTCTGAATGCGTTTCTGATTGACATGCAAAGTCATGTAGCAAGTATGCTATTTTGTGCCTAGATCGGAGAGGAAAGTTGTGGACTTCACTGAAGTTGGGGATAACTGCGTCTCCCTGCCGCCGGCCCCGTTCCCGTACCCTTGATCCGTGGACTGGAATCTCGTGAGATGTCAAACATCCCGCCTGTCTAGCTCTGGCTGTCGGAAAAGACGTGACGGCGCGGGCTGCCCGGGATCATGTGACGCACGTCTCGAGGGTGGCCGACACGTACTGGTTAGTGAGCTGCACGCGATGAGCTCTCTCGGAGGCAGTGCCGCGCCCGATGTAGGCAGAGGTACGTACCGAACGGGGCATGTGTTTCAGTGCGTCGCTTGGGGGCGCGTACCACTTATGGAACCGCTTATCCATCATGGCACAACAAACAACGGCTTATGAAACGTGCGAATGCATTCGTACTGTGGTTCAGGCTGTTGAATGGGAAACAGTTGCCGACTCTCCTGCTGAAGAGTTTAGCGTTGCCGATAATGATTTGTAGGCTGTCACAATTTGTGATAAATTATGCAGCAACATACCGTGCCTTTTGCTGTTTAGCTATCTCCGGCCAGCCACCGGCCACCCGCACCTTGCCGGCTAGGCTCTTAAGTCCTAAGTGAATTCCCTCCACACTTACCCATGACTTAACATTGGTTCAACATCATGAGGCATCTGCACCGCAGCGACGCATTGAGCTTGTTGGGCCAATCGCAGCAGGTTTCGTTTGTCTTGACGGCCTTCAAATTCCATTGGTCGAGTTGGTTGCATGTCTGATTTGCAGCGCTGGCTCATGCCTCCGTAGGTGGACGTTGGGCTGGAGATTCTAAATATCACGGGTCATCTTCTCTGCGTCTCTTCTCTGCTGGATCCAGAGGGGGAGGGGGTGGGGCGGGGGGATGGGGTGGACAAAGGTGCACGAGACCCATGACCGGCCAAACAAATGCGGGACCTTAACACAAGGTGACAAAAATGGACTCATTCGGACATCGGGGCGACCAGGAACAGCCCTAGAGAAGATGACGGCTCCATGAGCATGGCAAAATCCCTGTCGACGGATTAGATTCATCTTGGTAAGAGAAGTTCTAGAGTCTGTTGTGTTGTCTAGAGACCCACGCTGTCGGGTGGTGTCCTATACGTGGACTTGTCGGGACACTCACGACCGCTCTGGGGTCTTTCACATCAATTTTGGGGTTTTCCAACCGGAGGAGGACACAGAGGGGCGGAGAGCGAGCCCAACGTTGTTGTGTGTGTGTGGCCCAACATGCTGACCTACTGGTGAACTGTTGATCGCTTAGCGGCCCTCCACGGGCCATTCCCATCCGCTTGAAAGACTCTACGCCTGTGCCGAGGCTCTACGCTGGTATGGTCACCTGCGAGCATTCTCGATCGCCCGCGGGCCCGTCACATTTACGTGCGTCCTTTCCATTTGCACACAGGGCCCTGGGCTGTTGCCGCCCCCTCCCCCTAAAGAAGCAAAGCGAGGCACACGGTGTGTTCCGGAGCTAGATCTTCCTTTTCCCGGACTGTGACGTGAGCAGTGCTTTATTCGTAGCGATTTATGACCATAGGCGCGTTGGACCGGGCCGCCGCACACGCCGTAAAGCCGTGAAGCATGTGCCGTTCGGCAGAGGTCTACCCAACCCGCGCGCGGCGCTTCACACAGCAAGCGCCAGCCGGCCAAGATGCGCTTAGGACGGAGATCCGTCGGGGAACCAGCGGGGTCGCGCCCCGGGCCCTTGGCCACGCACAAGAGGCTCGGGGCCCGCTGGAGTAAACACATTGACGCGAAGAAATCGTTCGCGTGCTGGCTAGCCCGTACTAGAGGTTATTACGAACGATCCGATCCCGCAATGTTGCCAGTTCAACTGGAACATCCCATGAAAGGAAGACAATTGCAGTGGCGCTTTACATCTGTGCCAGACTGCTATCAACTATGACGATATTTACGTTGGATCGCGTCGGTCTCACTACGGTGGGGTGCCGGTAGTGTATTGGTTAACGCGTCTGCGTCAACTGCACGGCTGGGAGACCAGAGGTACGGGGTTCGATTCCCCGCGGTGCCCGCCCTTCCTGCCAGGGTGAGGGGCAGGCGACGCCATAGAGCCTCAGCAGCTGAGTGCGTCGTAAAGCCCCAATGACGTGACATGACTCTCACTACAGCGCGGCCACCGTGCGCTGGGGACGTTGTGACGATTTTACCCTTCGATCTTGCCGACCCTTAAATATTGCTGACCCTTATATCTTGCTGACCCCTATATCTTGCTGATCCTTAAATCCTGCCGACCCTTATATCTTGCTGATCATTAAATCTTGCTGACCCTGATACCTTGCTGATCCTTAAATCTTGTTGACTCTTGTACCTTGCTGATCCTTAAATCTTGCTGATCCTCATATCTTGCTGATCCCCACCCAGTGGTCATTTGAATGGGTGGCAGATGACCAACGCAGTCGGCGCTCCCCAGAACCCAAGTGATCGTCACCATATCAGCGATCATACGGGGGATCAGCTGGCGACCGAGCCGAGACCCAGTTTTTGCGAAGCAATGAGTTATTATAGGGTTGGGGTGTCACGGGTTATGGTGCAGTATAGCGTATACTGGCGTGTGGTGCGGTATATTTTTCAGGTATTATATTTTATTCGTGTCCGTGTCACGTGGAATTCTTGGCTGCCGCAGTACATTGTTGCTGCAGAATTGTCGCCTTTGCATTATTCGGTTCAATTCCGCCAGAATTGTCGAAACGTTTTCCCGTGCTTTTCATTTGAAAAGTCTAAAGTTAGTACCGCTTCTACAGCTACGAAAACTGCTATTGGAGAGCAGCACTTTTAAAACAGATAGGAAGAAGGGTACCGAAAGCAGTGTATTGCGTTTTCTGGCGATGAAACTTACAAGGATGCCCAGAACACAGATAGCGATGCCCCAGCATGACTTTTGGACCCAGCCAGTCTCGCATGGGTCATTTTGTAGCGTCGGAAACGTTCTTTCGAATCCGTGGTTAGCGTTAAGACGTGGCTTAAAGTCGTGGCTCGTCCCGTTGCTGTCCGTGGTGTGACTTGCGGCATGTGCGGGTCACCGGATCAGGCCGCGAAGACAGCTGGGGTCGCTAGGTGACTCGGTGACCATGTCAGACCGCGAGGAGGGCTGGGGTCGTGGCATGACCCGATGACCTGCGGCGTACCCGATGACCTGGGGATGACCCGATGACCTGCGGCGTAGGTCACCGGGTCAGACCGCGAGGAGGGCTGGGGTTGTGGCATGACCCGATGACCTGCGGCGTGCACAGGTCACCGGGTCAGACCGCGAGAACAGGCCGGGGCCGTGGCGCGGACCCGCTCCGTAAAGATGGCTCGCAACACGCCTGACAAAAACCAGCCGGTGTGTGGATACTGAACGCTGAACAGGTCATCCCCCGAAGAGGACGCTGTTCCTAACACGAGCTCTCTCCGAGAGTGGGACTTCCTATATGGACGGACGGCAGCCGTGAGGCTGGTTTCCAATAACAGTACTAGTGTTTGGCAGTCAAATACGACGGTTTGTTCAGTGCCGCCGTCTCGAGACCAGGGCGTGATTTCCTAAAATGAAGAGGGCTGGGGCGGAACGGTAAAAAATGGCGGAGCATATCCTTAAGTACACTAGTGCATTGTTTTCTATGGTTTCTCCACGGATTTGGCCCACTTCCTTCTCAAAGTTGGGGTGGGGAGGGGGCGGCCCGGAGCCCAAGTTGGGGGTTGAGGCCTTCCCGACTGAATAGGAAAGTACACGCCTGTCTTAACGTCAACCGAGCCGGTGTATTCATTTGATTCCAGCAGGGTACGTACCGATCCCAGCCGATGTAAGGCATCCGAGGTCTGCCTTCTCCATGATCATCTGTCTTCGTGACTATGGAGCCGTGACCTGGCTGGGTGTTGTGTTGACTCGCCCGCGTGTGGTCCGTGCACGTCGTCGCGGTCACCGCGTGCCCAAGTGTCCGCGTGCCACGTGCCACGTGCGGCGTCACCACCCGTGGCGGTACCGCTCTCAGTGTGACTGCGCCATGCACAGGTGACCTGGTCAGTAGACGGGGGAGATGCCGGGCGGCTGGCTCCCGCTCCTCTGGTCCGCCCCACTGTCTTGTTTACTCGATGCGTGATCACGTACTCGGCCCTGTCGTGACCTTGGCGTCGTTAGCGCCGCGCCCGGCTGGCTGCAGCCTGGCAGCGCCGGCAGCACCGGCCCACCGGCGGGCCGCGGAACCTCCGCGCGCAGCCCGGAGAGGAGGCAGAGCTGCGATGATGGCAACAGCGCCCGTCACGCGGCCCGCGTGACGCGGAGCACGCACCGCCGTCACGCCCGCCGCGATGGAACACGCCACGCGCGGCACGTCACGGCGTCACGGTGGAGCGCGTTTTCTGAAAACAGCTCGATTCCAACCAATCGCACGGGATGCAGTTATGTTTTCTGTGTTCTGTTGCATTGATGCCAGCGAACAGCCTACTTATACCGTGGTAAATAGTGGTAATTATGCACGTTGCTGGAAAAGCCACAATGCCCACGTTGAGGGTGGCTTGGTTCCGGCTGATTTCATGCGCATAAGGTTCCGAATATATGAATCGCGCGGCGGGTTATGAACACAGTTCACAGCCTGACTAAAAGCAAGGCGTAAATCAGGTTGCTGGTGTGTTAAAAGAGTTATAGATCATTGTGATGGCGAAATAAAGCCTCATCTGGGTCATATAGCCATAGAGCTCGTGCTGTCGCGAAAAGCGTGAGACGTGGCTTTGCCAAGCCATCGAGCTACTGATTATCATTCGAAATATCAGTTAAACATATATTATCATTACGTCACCATTCCGAGACACCACCGCCTCCCTCGGCCCACATGAACAGCCAATTTGCTGCAGTTAGCTAACGTAAATTAAGCGTGAGTTAAAGACGCTCTGCCAGTCGTTCTGCCGGCCTGTACACGCCTGCCGGAGGCAGCATGACTCGCCCAACCATTGTAATAATACTATATACTCACGGGATTTCTAAACATTCGCTGTTCCTATTTATGTGTTGGTCGTTGACAGAGAGCGAGTTCTACCAGGAACTCATCCCCTGATTAGAATCCACAACAATTTGCACTTGAGGCTGCATCCGTGACGATGAAGGTCGACTTCTCAACTTGAAAAGTCTGATAGCGCTTGGGCAAGTCCCAAGATGCGGGAAAAACTTCACGTCTTGAGCCGTCCCCGATGTGGTGCTTTGACGGTGGCGTAAGTAGCTGCATTCGCGTTGTAGGAACACTCAGTACATTTGCTTTTTCAGTACGTTTATTTATCAAACTTACAATGATAAAGAATACAAACACTTTGCGGTATCGCGTTGGTGACACATCCATCATAGCTATCTGCCGTGTGTGGTATTAGATCCGCGTTGCCTTCAAGTGGCAAACGGCCCCTATCCGAACACCACGTGCTGGTCACTTGCCAGCGCATTGACACGGGACGTGCCGCCTCCTCGGTACACTATGTGTTCCACATACTCTGCTCCGATGACCCAGGGTGTCGGCGTTAGGATGGTCCTCGTACATCGAACATGTCGTCGGCTTTCTGGCAGACGCCAGCGTATCGTTTGTGAGAGCGATGTCTGATTGGAACGTGGCTGTTGTGCCACATTGCTATAACCCTTACCTGCTGAGTCGGGTGGCTGCTTGTGTGACGCGATAGGTAGCATGTGTGCTTCGGAATCAAAGCTGCTGAACCACGGAAAAGCCCAAAACATCGCAGCCATGTTTGAGAAGAAAATGCGCCGACATCTGATGACCGCGCGCCGGATGCTAGGAGCGGGTCAGATCCCGCCCAGTGCTGGCCAGATATGCAGCGCAGTGGAGCTATTTCCGCCCTCTGCACACTCTGACTGTGAGCCCGCCGAGAGCAGCGCTGTAGATCCTGCTGACCTGGGAGGATCGGGGCCCTGACGGTACGGCGCAGCAAGCGGCCGTCCGTGACCCCCCCCTCCCCCCCCCCCCCCCTCTTCCGTCGGTGCCGCCGGAAGTCCGCGGGTCTTTCGTCACAATGGCCCGGGGCGTGTTCGTCGGTAGTCGGGGTCGCGACGTCAGCATGCCCCGCCGGCGCGTGCAGGGCGTGTCCGACTGCGCGTGCAGGGGTGTGGTCCGGCGGGCGCGTGCAGGGCCGGCACGTCACAGCGACCCAGCCACCGCGGGCACGGCGCTGGGCCCGTTGGGCAGCTGGGCCCGGGTACCGTCTTGAGAGTGGGTGGCTCATTCCGCATGTTGCGCAGCGTCGCGATGTCGCACGCCGACCGACCTCTTGTTCCGACCGACGAACGGGAACAACTCTTGCTGGGAGCGAGATTCGAACACCGCTCTCGACTCGGCTCACCGCTGCTGGGCCGGAGTACTCTCCATTGAGCAATACCGCTACAAGAGTAAGTATCAGTGCGGGCCCGTCGGGCAAGAACGGACGCAAGCTGGAATTTCAAATTCAAATTCAAATTCAAATTCGTCCCTCAAATTCCTCTCCGATGCAGCGTTTGCTTCGAGGGGTGGAAGTGTGAGCAGGCGCATATGCTCGCTACAACGCTACAAGGCCGTGACGTCAGCGCTTGGTCGGCTATTTGGCGTAATCGCTTTCCGTCACTCCCTGGCCAGGACGAAAGTCGCAGGCTGGTCATCGTCTGTAACATAGAAAACAGGCGCGGGACCAGGACTCGGTGGTATGTTATATATTATATGTTATTGTCTGACGTATGGTGCTGGATGTTGTGAGCATGCACGGCCCCAATGGAGCTGCTTTGGAATGATAGCCAGCCGTTGCTCTGTTGTCTGACTAACAGCCATGCTCGAAGGAACGTATGGCAGCTTGATGTCTTGCCGACATCCTCACGTGTATTGCTTTTCGAAAGGTATGTGCAGCTGGATTGTATGTCTGTCTAGGGTCGGTGCGCCGCTGTACCGCCCCCTCTGGGGCGCGTTTCTGCGTTCTCAAACAGCGGTGCACCAACAATTTGAGGACGGGACAGTGGGGGGGGGGGGGGGGGGGGGGGAGCGGGAGCGACAGGACAACGTTACGGCGGTCGTTTAACAGCGTAATTTGGACTCGAAGATAATTAAAATGGATATCCTCATTATGTCGACGGCGCGGCAGGGACACTACCCAATGCTCTTGTTGGACGTAACTAGTCCCGATGTTTCGCTAGAGTATGCTTTTGAAACATGCCCCATGGGTGGGACACGGCCTCAGATCATCGCAGTACCGGCGCCCAGCGCTCGACACGACTGACCGTGCTCGCCCAGGTCGGTAATCAGCTCTTAGAGGCAGCGGGAATAAACATGTTGCGGGCCAGGGACGTCATTGCTGTAGCCAGAAGGGTAAGTTTGCAGTTCAGTGTATACAATCTGCTTTCACCAGCGGTCTGTCCCCGCCGCTGCCGTTGCCGCCGCCCTGGTCTGTCCCGGATGTGGTCCGTGTCGATGGGGTCCTGCTAGTCTGCCTCTGTGTCGTCCTGTGTGATTTGCCTGTCCCCGTTCGTACCAGTGTGCTCCCACCTGTCTGCAACTGTGTCTCCCTGCCTCAGTGACCTGTCCCCTCCGTCCCAGGTTGTTCCCACCAGTCTGCCTCGGTGTCGTCCTGCGTCAGCAGCCCGTCCCTCGCGCCACCCTGTCTCATGGTACTCCCTAAAGCCTGCCTCAGTGTCGCCCTGTCTGAGCGGCCTGTCCCCTCCGTCCCAGGGTGTACTCTCCAGTCCGCCTCTGTGTCGTCCCCCCTCAGCAGCCTGTCTCTCCCCCCGTCCCAGGGTTTTCCCAGCAATCTACCTCTGTGTCTCCCTGTCTCAGCAGCCGCCCCCGTCTGTTGCAGGGTGTTCTTGCCGAGGCGCGCCAGCAGCGAGCGGTACGATGACCTGGCGGACGAGAGGCGCGGCACCAACCTGCTGCTCCGAGCCGACGCACAGTTCGCTGACGTCCAGGTGCGGCCAGGCTCCGGCCTGTGCGGAGTTGGGGTCCGGTCTGTGCGGGGTCAGGGTCCGGCGGCGCACGTCCCGGTCAGGGTCCGCACTATACGGGGAAGGCTCTGATCTGTGCTGGGTCAGGGTCCAGTCTGTGCAGGCTTAGACTGCGGTCTGTGCGGGGGCGGACTTAAGTCCGTTTGTGTTCAGAGTCCGATCTATGCGGGATCACGCTCCGGTCCGTGCGGGTCCAGGCAGCTGTCCGCGGGTCAGGGTCCGGTGGCGCATGTCCTCTGCCAGAGTCGGATCTGGGGACCGGGGACGGCTGCGTGGCTCAGGCCGGAGCTCAGTCCGAGTGGCTCCGGTCGCGGTCTGCGGCTCTCTGTTTCCGCACGGTGGCTCGGAAACCCGTAAGATCAGTGATTGGGGATTGGGGTCAGACCTCAGGGCAACGACCGGGGTCAGCGGCCACGAACGCAGACCCGGTACCTGGGAGTTTGGGATTGGGGTCCTGCTGCTGGCTGGGGCACTGCGAACGGCGTGCGGCCAGTAGCACAGGGATTCAGAGCGTGGGCACGCCGCCCAGCAGCGCAGCGCAGCGCCGCCGGTGCCGCCGACACCGCTGGCAGTGTGGTGTGACAGCCCGCCGGCAGGCCTAAGTCGGGCACGGCCGGATGTTTACGGGGGGGGGGGGGGGGATGGGACAGGGGCTGATGTCGGTGTCAGGTGGCTGGAGACAGCCCGGTCTCCCGGTACGTCACGTGACTGGGCGCCCTGTGACGTTCATCAGGCAGCGGGTATTTTGGCCGTTTGTTGGCATCACAAGCCCAGTGGAATCAGACCGAGGAGGCAATAATGACCAGCAAGTGAGCAAATGGAGTTGGCCTCGGAGGCTGTTCTCCTTATTGTTATGCAGACTATCATTGCGTTATGGAGCTCGCTCTGGCGAATTGTTCGCTTCGACCTGCAGACCCACCACCGGCGGCAGTCGCATTGAAATGTCATATGATGGGTAGTTAGTAACACTAGTATTTAGTGTGACGCATTGTAATGGCGACGATCCAGTTGTGCGTTTCAGCGCACAGCGATGGTCGTAGTCATAACGATGTACGCAGGATAGTGCTCCATCAAGGCCCCGCGAGGCAAGTTGACCTTCCTTCACGAAGACACGAAGCCTATTGGCAAGCGTGGGTATTTATTCGCGTGAAAAAGCCAGCTCAGCACGGGCCCGACCCGCGTCCGCTTCAGCGCCGGCTGTCCCCTGTACACAGCCGGCGGCTGCCTGTGCCGCCGCCGTCCCTCGTGCTGACGCGAGGAGGTGACCCGCTGGCGTCGGTGGGTGCAGTGGAGCGGACGCCGCGCGGCGCGCGCGGCAGGAAGTGGCCCTCGTGACCCCGCGCGCATTCTGCTCGGCCGGCCACCTGCAACAATGACGACGTGATGCCGTCACGGCCGTGGCCGCGGCGCCGTGCTGGTCTGCGTACGCCGCGACCTTGCCCGCGCTCATTCACTGCCGCCGGCTCATAATGCCCGCCGGCTCATAATGCCCGTGCGTCGGAGTTCGTGCTGCCTCCGCTAGGGGCGCTCGCTGCGCCGGTTCGGCCAGGCAAGGTGGCGCCGCTGACGGCTGTTGGCTCCGGCGGTGGGTGGGGCTCTGTCGCCGGCAGCGTTGTCTCGCACGCGTTCGCCGTGCGTTGGGCCGGCGCGATCCTCTCAGCTGTCGATAGCATGACTGCCAGTTCAACGTCACGTCGATCGCCGTCCGGCGTTGGCGTTAGACATCGGCACCGTCGCTTGACCGTCCTGCGGTGTGGAGCTGAGAAGCTCCCGCGGCCCACCTCCGTTCTTTGAAGTCAGGCGCGGGCGATGAACTTCGCCTGTCATCCCCGCGTACTTCACGCGCGTGATCATATACGTCGCGACTGGAACGGAGGGCGCTGTGTGATATTGCTCCGGCCCGTCTGCTGTTCGTCCGCTCACTGTCCGCCATCCTGTCCGCTGCCTTGTCTGGTGTACTGTCTACTGCTTGACCAGCTGTCCTGTCTTCTATCCTATGCGCTCCTCTCTTCACTGCCCGGTTGAATGCCCCGTCTGCTGTCCTACCCGCCCTTCCGTTAACTGTCGTGCCAGCTGTCCTGTCTGGGCTACTGTCCGCCCTGGCCCCCGCCGGGCTCCGGACAGCCGGCCGGGGCGGCTGTACAGCTCGGCTCTGTCCAGGAGCTGACGGCAGCGCGGCAGAGGCTGCCGAACTGGGTGCCGGGGTGCGCGCGCGTCATCAGGTGCGCGAGCGGCAGGCTGGCCAGGCGCACGCCGAGCGTGGTGGCGCCCCCTGCCGCCGCCGCCGCCCGGTTCAGCCGGCAGAGCGCGGCCGCGCTGCAGGCGGTGTCGTCGGGCCGGTGCAGCAGCTCCAGCAGGCGGGGCAGGTACGCTGACGCCGGCGGGACCGCCGCCGGCTCAGCCTGCCGCCGCCGCCGCCGCCCGCCGCCCGCCGCTGCCTGTGCCAGCGCGAAGGCAAGGAGCGCGCCGAGCGCTGCGAACCCGGCCGCCGCGCCTGCCAGACCCTCGAAGCAGCTGCACTGCGAGTAGCCGCCGCCGCCGCCGAAGGTGCGCGGCGCCCTCTCCGCCTGCTGCACCTCCTGGCGCGCGTGCCAGGCGCACACGGCCTCGACGGCGGCGGCGGCCAGGCGCGGCCCGGCCCGATCCACGGCGGAGCCGGGCA